>NW_019725862.1:356927-389948 GCF_002891405.2 Cryptotermes secundus
TGTTCATCTGGCCCTCTTTGTGGACGACACCTGTCTGTATGTGACAGATCGCAAGGAGGGTGTCATTGTCAGAAAACTCCAGTGAGGTCTCAGCTCAATGGAGACATACTTTGAGCTCTGGAACATTAAAATTAATGAAGATAAGACTCAGGGGGTCTATTTATCTCGTGGTTGTCGACCTCCTGAGTCTAATCCTACTCTAGAGGGACGAAATATTCCATTTGTAAATAGCGCAAAATATCTAGGTGTAATCTTCGATAGGAGAGTTACATGGAGATTGCACATAGAAATGATCGAAGCCAAGGCCTTCAGAACATTCATTAGAGTATATTCCCTATTCAAAAGTGAGCGATTGAGCGCTAATATTAAACTGACCCTCCACAGAGCTCTCATTAGATCCATAATGACTTATGCTAGTCCCGCCTGGAAATTTGCGGCAGACACCCATCTAGTGAAATTGCAGCGCCTGCAAAACAAGGTTCTCCGCACCACCGGCAATTTTCCAAGGCGAACACCGGTCCGCGATTTGCACATGGCGTTCAGAATCCCGTACGTATATGACTATATAACAAATTACGCAGCAACAAGCAGAAGTCATAGAAAATCACGATAATGAGAACGTTCCCAACACTGGACAAGGCGAAGCCAGACACAGAAAGTATAAGAGGCTTAAACTTGGAGGCGGTCAGGCATACGACCGTTCAAGTGACTAGACTGCCGTGGTAGCGAATACTACTAGAAATAGGGCATAGTCTGCTGTGCTGAGCCTGGATTGACAGAAGCCTTGTATATATTATACATAGAAATATGAAATAAGATTAAAATTTGTAAATATACGTAAATACTGACAATGGACATATTAATACGGACTATGACTGACAAATGACAGACCCGACCTCTCGTCAGAGAGGGCACCCCAAATGGACAGGAGAGTAACTTTCATATAAGGAAAAAATAAAAATATCTGGTCATGAGCCCCAGCTGGCTGACGGTCAGTCGCAATATGACTTTGACTTTGATTAAGGAGTCACCCCTGTGTGGAGGCGGGGTCGAATACCTCCACCGTGACCCTGCGAGTCGTAGGAGGCGACGAAAAGGGAAGTCTCAAATCTGAGACAGTAAAATATGGTCACAAGACCCAACGGACTCAGACCCGAGAAAGACTGCACTGGCAATGGCCAGCAGCAAATACAAAAGGCAGACCCGTCCTCTCGTCAGAGAGGGCGCCCCACAAAAACAGTAACCAATTAACAATCCGAACGGNCCCCAAATGGATAGGACAGTAACTTTCATATAAGGAAAAAATAAAAATATCTGGTCATGAGCCCCAGCTGGCTGACGGTCAGTCGCAATATGACTTTGATTAAGGAGTCACCCCTGTGTGGAGGCGGGGTCTAATACCTCCACCGTGACCCTGCGANCTGAAGATAGTGTGAAGAGATTTGTGAGTAGGGTGTGTAAACCCGCAAGAGTGTTATAAGTAATTGTAGTTACGACTTGTAGGTTGTTAATAAAACCAATTAACAATCCGAACGGCGTTTTCAGTAGACAAAACACGATACAGTATTTAAAAGTTTCTAACATACAATGTGTCATTTAAACCTTATTTTAAAGCTTCTGTACATTGCACTACATGTTTCGGCCGACACTGGTCATCATCAGATGTTTAAAATTTGTTGGTGGAAACTGCTGTGCTTCCTTTTTGTAATTCTAATATTCGATGTGGATTTCAACCTACGCACTCGTTAACTGTAACAAGTATTAATATCTTACATCTTATTTTTTTATTGCGAGTGAGGTGGGACTAAGTCCCCTGTACTGCGGTCACTTCTGGCCTATTGTACCAGCTCCAGATGATAGGCGAGGGTGATTGTGGAGCAATAGGTGGAATGAAGATTGGCAGGGGAAACCGAAGTACTCAGAGAAAACCTGCCCCAGCGCCACTCTGTCCACCACAAATCCCACTTGACCAGACCCGGGATCGACCCCGGGCCGGCGCGTTGGGAAGCCAGCGACTAACAGCTTGAGCTATGGCGCGGCCCCAATATCTTAAGTTAGTATTTTGTACATAGCGTGTAATAATGTTCCGGATAATAATTCTTTGTGTTGGGTGTCGTTCGGTGTCTTCCTGTTGTGTTGCGTGTCTAGACCGGTCTAGACTACGAGTGCTTGCTAAGCTGGATTGAGTCGGTCTTGTACGTCTTGTGGGTCTCTTATATTGTGTCGCAATCTGACGTTTAATTCTTGTAACGGTTTGAATACTGAGTTACAGACATCAATATGCGCGTCATTCATTTGTAATCTGTTTCTATTAACCTTATATGTGTGTGGTATTTCTCCAGTGCATTCACATACTTTCCCTTTTTCACAATTTTCATTGCACCAGATACACTCCCGTATGCGTGTTCCATACTTAATATGTGACTCGAATATCCAGAGTTACTGTTGTTATTCCTAACAGCCTGTATGTGCTCTTTATATCAGGTATAGAATGTTCGACTTGTCTGCCCTATGTATTTTAGTGGGCAATCCATATTTTTCATTTGGTTCACGCCGTTTTTTCGACTCTATTTGTAGATTTGGTTTTGCCATGTTTTGTATTGTGTTTTTTGTTCGAAATGTTATCCTTATCTGCGTCTCCTTAAAGAGCTTTGTAATTTTCTTTGTTTATTTTCCACTATATGTGAAAACGGCCCATTTTGCTTTTTGGTAATATTATATTGTAGCATCCTGTTGCACTTTTCTCTTAGTATCAATTAAGTCTACAGTCTCACGTGCGAAACTAATGTTTTATAAAACTTATTAAAAGATAACATGACACGCAGCATAACACACAAGAGGAGGGAATTCAACCCTGCTTCAATACATGCTACAATATAATATAAAATAAAACAGTGACTATCATCAACAAATAATACACACAAAACAATAACTCACGTGAGACACAAAAATCAAAAAAGGGCCACATTCACATATTATGGTCCCGATAAAAGAACAATCATCATAAAATTATTCAAGAACATTAACATAAAAATAGCATTCAAAACTACTAATGTCATATGAAACCTCCTAAAACCAAGCGAGGGAACAACAGTCACAAATAACCAAAGCACAGTATACCAATTAAAATGGAACGCATGTACGCTCAAATATGTTCGACAAATACGACGTACATATAAAATCCGATATAGAAACATATCCAAGCCATAAAAACAAACAAACAAAACTCAAAATACGTTCAACGTATACTTAATAAAAGACATGCATATGGCACAATCGGCCAAACACTAGAAATACTACGCTCTGAAATGAGAGGCCAATCGCTAAATACAGTTGAACGATTCCATGTACAAAATTTAAGTAAACAAAGATAACAAATGAATGATATATTTGCAGATACACATAACCCCATATTCGACATGTTAATAAAAACATACTCATCATAATAATAAATAAAACAGACAACCCCCAATATACCCCCCACCGCCCCTATCAAAATATAGCCCTTGAACATCGCATGATCCATGAATGAATGTATGAATGTATAAGGGGTAGGCCGGGTAGGCCTTCTGGGCCCTTGCACTGCCACCTACAGTGGTCTATTGTGCTTATGACCCATGAAACATACGGAAATACGGAAAGAACCGTAGTTAGTGGTAGTTAGCACAAGCAGAACTACAGAAGACGAACAGCCGCTATCTAAGAGCAAGAAGTGGTACCCTATATGCCCTACACAGAACATAATTCAACATACAGGTAAATAAAAAAAAATCAAAATTAGAGGAAATTACAAATAATATAAAAAGTACTAGAATATCTACTTTCATTACCGAATAACCTTGCCACCGTCACTCACGGCACCACAAAAGGAAAATAGAACATACGCCATTTACATTTGGAAAACCGCCACGTAATATATAACCATTTACACACACCATATGACTACACATCACTCAAAACTGAACCACATTAGAACATCTACAATCTATTTTCACCTGCACAAAATAAATTTAAAAAACGACGAGTCCCAGAAAATTCCTCTGCTCTATATTACAACATCAGAGACACGTACTTCGCGATCAAATAAAAGTTGAACCTAATTTTAACTGTTAACTTCTGAGTTATAACGATTTTACATTTTAAGACTAATATTCAAATGTAACGAAACACTAGAATCATAACGAAATCTATATTTAGGTCCATCAATATGGATCCACATTAGAAATACAATTCAATATGAGTAGTACATTTCATGAATATTGCCTGCTGATGATCGAGCTGGATCGAAACATGTAACAAAAGTACATAATAAACGAATATTAATAAGTAATATTGGTTTATTCATTATGAATTTGTTGTGTTGACGGTTCTATAATAGTACTACACAGTAATACACAAGAGGACGTAAACAATAAAGAAAGATGGCATTTATTGAGGTCTGAACTAGATACTTCTCAAATACAAATAAGATGTAGGCACTGCTCACGGTGATACTGTTCTTTCAATTATGTTAAAAGTTTTCCAGTGGCTGTGCAGTAATGTCATACAGTTTTTGAGAGACCATCTATTACACCTGTTTCCACAATAATTTATATTACATAATATTTCTTTATACTAGTCCAACTATCAGCCATTTTATAAATATATATTTCCCTGTGTCTATGTTAGCAACTAACAAATCTTTATTTCTGTTACAACACAAGGCACTACTTTTAGGTGCACACATTCAAATAAATGGCATCTGATTACTCAGGTTTCATAGCTGCACATGCTACCTTTATATCTAAACTGAACCAAATATTGTGTATATTTATGATGTATATTATATGTATTATTCATATTATAAAACAGTTTATATAGCAAGTGTCACGTAACTTCGAACAAGGCCAAGAGCACCAAGAGTAACCTTGAATGTGCAGAAGAAAATTTTCAGGCAAGGGGGTGGGTTGCGGGAATGCGGGGAATGCGTGGCCTTGTTCGAAGTTACATGACACTGTCTGTACCACCATAATTCATTCATAAAATTCATAATTAAAGAGTCATCTTCTGATACATCCAGTATGTTAGTTAAAAAGCAAGCCTCAACAATCTTCTGACATTATGACACTCTAGCATAATATGATAATGTAAGATTTTGATAATAGACAGATGTAAAAATGTCTAAAATCATAACAGTAAAATTCAGTATGATTCAAAGATCCATTTTTATCACAGCCCCTTACTTCAATGAATTCCTGCCAACAAATTTCCAATTAGTAGCATTTTATTAGAAATGATATATTTATATAAAATTAAATACATTATTCATACACATAATAAGCCACATGCAGAAAGATCTCCTCTAAGGTGAAGTTTGTTGTGCTAGCTCAGGAAAATTTCATGTATAATAGGGGCAATGTAAAAATCCATGAGAAATTTACAGACAGAAAAAAATTTCCTCATTCTGAAAATATCACTCACAGATCAAGCTGTGGGTTTAATTCCAAGCTTATCCAAATATTTTTACTAAGCCAAAAGTGCATCAGATGAATTAAAATGGTTAGTTGGAAAAAGGAACAATATCCAATGGCTGTAAGGTAACCAACCAATTTAATTCAATAACCGAAGTAACTGTACGTTACACTTACATGTTAAACTGCATATCATATAAGATTTAACAACATTTCCTCAAACCTGTATATGCACTAAATCTATCATTGAATAAATAATTTTTATAATGTAAAATAATGGAAAATCTGATATACAGTAAAACTTGGTTATAGCAACATCGGTTTCTGCGACACCTTGTCTATTGCGTCAAATATTCAATGGTACGAACTAATTCCTCATAAAGCAACTGTTTTTATACCTTGCTTAGTACGACATGCACAAATGCATCAACCTCGTATGTAACGTCATTTTCATTCCTGAATTTCTCTGATATGGACATTGAACGTAATTTAGAAAGTGTGTATTGGGCAAGTAACAGGAAACAGATGAAGATAACTGATTACTGTACTCGTATCTAGGTACAGTAAGGCACAACAATTGATGTAATCTACTGTAATTTGGTGAGTAGGCCTACCTTTAATATACAGTATTGGTGCGGTGTGTACTGTCAGTGAAAAGCGCTGTAATATGTCTTTGATATTACACATTTGGGCAATTCCATGTTAATGTTACGTTAGTCTGTACTTAACTACGTATTTCACTAAAAAATGCAACATTTTAACTCGGTTTTTGGTAGATTTTTACGTGACTAACATAAGGCTACTGTGGAAGTGCCCATTTTGGTTACAACGACATTCGTTTATAACGACACTATTTTTAGGTCCCTTTGATGACGTTATAACCAAGTTCTACTGTATGTACAAATCTCATATGGCTGTTTGCCGTGGCATTTTAAATCAAGAGTTGTTTTCTATTATAGTGTTCCCAAAACTCAGCTTAAGTTAGAAAGTAATACAACTTTGTGAACTATTAATTTAATAGACAAGACTTATCAGGGCCTGTGTATGTCATTTTCTATGCTATAGGTGTACTTCAAAACTGCATATTAATGCTGTATATGGCAACTATATTCCATCTTTGGCACTAAAATTGTAATAACATTGCAGTATATTCTAAAACAAATAGAAAAAAGTAACACATATTTTATATTACTATTATTATCATTATTACTGCTGTTTTTGTTGTTACTCTGCATCCATCCTTCAACTGAATCAGTAATTCAGAACTGACAAAAATCAGCTAATGGTAATTTATCATACAGTCAAAAATACAACTTTCCATGTGTTTAAATTGTTAAAAACAAGACAAATACTTTTCTTCTTTGCTTTTTCATACTACAGATAAGTAAACACATGTATTTTTGTCACTAATCACTAGATTTCACATGTTCAGGCACTGAAAAAATTTCAGGCAATTACAGTAGGCACACATGACTCTGAAATTGGCATTTATGGAATTACAAGTAATGCTCATAAGTATTATCATTTTGTACATTAAAATCGTTATGGTGCTGCATGATATTGGAACACAATATGCTGACTGTAGGTAAACTAAATTCTGCAGGTAGGTGAAATTCCCAAGAACAGTCTCTGTCATCAGCTATAGCCATATTCATGAAGAACTTAATTTAGAAGAGCTTCAAACATGTATTTTGTATTTTCTAAACACAGGATAATATTGGATTGTAGGTGAAGCAGACACCTAGTAATATAAGAGGGTTGGAACTTTAATAGTGGCAACTATTTATTTACAACTGATACAAAATAGTTTTACTGTCCTTCAATGTAGTCACCAGCATTGTGTACAACCCTTTGCCAGCGATGTGGAAGCCGTAAGATACCTTTAGCAGCACCTGGTGTGTTGATATTTCGAATGGAGCAGTCTACTGCCTGAAGAATCTCTGGAACAGTTCTGAAGCGAATGCCACAAAGTGGTTCCTTCATCTTACGAATCAAGTCAAAGTCACAAGGGCTTAAGTCCGGGGGGTATGGTGGCTGGTACAGCACTTCCCAGCCCCACCAATCAAACAAATCAGCCACAGCTTGCCATTTTTCCATTTCTGTCAAATAATGCGGAACCCATCATGATGCAATTTTTCTCATGCCCAGGCGTTCCTTCAGAATGTGAAGCACAGTCATATGCACTAATCCCATCTCTCAGGCCAGCTCATGAATCATATGGCGTCGATCACTCTCCAGTAATGCGGAAAGAGCTAGGATGACCTGGCCGATGCATGTCTGCCACATTTTGGCACCCCTCTTTGAAGGCTTTTACCCACCTTGCCACTGTTCTGTAAGGCAATGCAGATTCCCCACAAGCCTCGTGAAGACCTTGATGACACTGTCATGCTGTATGGCCTCTGGTACATTCAATCTTTATCCAACTTTGGTGTTCCTGTTTCGGAAACATGATGACAGCACTACATTAGACCGCCAGCTAACCGAGGCTCTGTTCTTCTCATCACTGTGCATGCACATGATGTGGGAAGGGAGAGTCCATTTCCTCTGAGGTAAGGTAGGTATGTAACTAATGTGTGGTATAAGCAACATTATTTGGTTCCGTTGCATGGCATCTCTATAGCAGTGTTGCCACTATTAAAGTTCCAACCCTCGTACATATAATCTGCTACAGGAACATGGATTATGTTCATTCAAGAACCAAACAAATAGTACATATCTCTAAGTAATCTTACCACCTGTCATACAAAAGTCAATGACACACTGAACTACTCACAATGTTTTTAATTTTAAGACTATGCAAACTTTAGTAATTGGTGCAAATTTGAGAATGTGTGATATCTGTCTGCACTACTAATATGTAATTGAATATCAGATTCTAATTGGTCTTCAGTCCCAATAACAACTAGCAAACAGCAAGAAAACTCCATCACAACAAAAATATAATCAATGCGAGGTATTACAATTTCAGATTCTAATTTTTCAACAGTGTTAAGTATTAAGTTCCATATGGGGGCAACTCATGCTGTGTTTCAAAAGTCTGACAGTGATTTGCCAATGATAATTGCTGAATATGCTCCTGTGCAAGTAACAGTTATACTTTAGATCACGGTGCAAGGGCCAAAAAGGCCTTTCCCTCATACATTCAACAGTTATACTTAGATGCTGATAATTTCTGCAACAAGTATTTATAGGCATCAACTATAAAACATTATTAGTCATCAGTTTAGTTCTTTGTGAATAAATTGTGAATATATTATTACATATCTGTAGAGGGGAGAATAAATAAGCATTTGTCTGACTAGCCAAGGTCTAATATACATCCATATAATTAAGAACAGTTAACAATGAAATTTTACTAGGTCAGTCATAAGGCCACTAAAGTAAGAAAAGTTAGAAGGGTGGCAATGTGTCTTCTTCTAATACTGAACCACTACTGTGGAAAATCTGATTAAACTGGCAAAGTATGCATAATAGTTTTATTAGCAATTCTTATGCACATGTACAAAAAATGGAAAACATCAGAACTTCTGAGAGAGAGCATCTGGGTAATTATATTTCTATCCTATAACCCCCCAAACCACAATGTAAACTATATGTACCACCTGGCTTACCATCTGTCCACAGAATGTATTTATGAGTTTCGTATGATCCCCATATTAACATACATTATTTCACTACACAAAATTAACCAGTTGGTGTTTATGAAGATGTCATAATGTATTTCCTGAGAGTGATATACTGAACTTTCAAATTTGGGAACTTTAAGGGTTAAATACCATTTAAATAGAGCTCCAGCGACCTTAGAAAAGCTACGTACTTTTCTCTCGGCTAATCAGCCAGTTCTGTGGCCAGATCACAGATTGTGGCAAGTTCATCACAAGCAGCAATGCTTGCATAATTTTTGCACAAAAACTTTGCTGCAAATATACACAGAAAAATTTCAATGCACTGTTCTCATTAAAAGACAAATTTATTAACCATTTTAGTTTTCCCTGAAGTCTGGGCACTGATATCTGTATGATTTGAAAACTGCTTTTATTTCTCAACATAATTCCCCTGTACATTGAGGCACTTGTCCCATCGTTTCACAAGCCCCTGAAAACCAGCAGCATAAAATTCTCTGGGCTGCTGTCAGAACCAGGCGGTGACTTCCCTTTCTATACGGCTTTCTACAGCATCACTTTCCTGGAGGATGGTGTCACCTTAAACTTTTTTTTGGAAGGCGACGCAGGATGTTTCCACTACATTGAAGCATGCTTTGTCTCAGGCTGGTAATGGTGAACCCAAGACTCATCACCTGTGACAATCTGGGCTAGCATATCGTGTCCTCCATCACTGTAGCGACTGAGATGCTGTAATGCCAGACCCATTCTTTGCATTTTGTGTTGTGGGGGTCAGCATGCGCAGCACCCATCATGCACAGACTTTGTGAAAACCTAACCTGTCATGCATTATGAGGTAGGCCATGCCGTGTGAACACGCCTGGTTCCAACAGCAGCCCAAAGAATTTTGTGCTGCTGGTTTCCAGGGGCTTGTGAAACGATGGAACAAGTGCCTCAATGTACAGGGAGATTATGTTGAGAAATAAAAACATTTTTCAAATCAGTACTTTTATTTGTTTAAGTTCTATATCCATTTGTAACTTACTTATTGACTTACCCTCATATTTAATATTGTCCAAAGTAATACTTAACATAAATATACAAAGTATCATTTTAAACTAAACACTCACAACTTATAACAGTATATAAAAACTACTTAAAACATAACTCTGCAAGTAGATAACGTCTGAATAAAGAATCTGTTCTGAACTGATATAAGCAGGTCTTGATGTATTTTATCTTTCTTTGCTGTTTATTATTGAAAACAATGCAGTGAGACTGTCAGTGAATCCATACTATCTGGTTACAGATGGATACTTTTTATGAAAAACAGCAACTAAAATATATTACTAAATAATATTTCATTTTAAACAAAAAGTTAGTAGAAGTTAGATCTTGGTGCTTCCTAGGTATGTAATATAGTCATGGTCAAAATTTGGAACTTTTAAGACAAGTCCTAAACTTACAACTGGAGACTTGTAGTAAGTGGCAACAATGTACACATGCCACAAATATGACATTTAAGTGATATTTTAAGGTAAATTTTGCATTATGGGATTGAAAATTATATATTCTGTATCACACATAAAAGATGAGTGAAGAGGTATACCCCAAAGGTATCTTATTCTACCTGTATACGTCACAGGTCCTGTTGTTTACTAATTTCTACACCTAAATGACACATTTCTTTGGGTAAACGGCAACTAGTGTGTAAGGCTGACCACCTCACTGCCATTTGTGAACCAACTGCCTAGAAAATATGGCAGCCTCAACATCTCACAGCCCTACAGGTCTCCACAGACCATTATAGGGATAGCTTTGCCTTTTTTGTTTTGTCTGTCTTTAGTACAGTGAGATCTTTCTTCGGAAAACTGAAGTTTTCTTTGTATGATTAGCAAAGATGATATTATAGCAATTCATATTAACCAATACTAAATTCACTTTACAACTTTCGTGTAGCATTCTAACACGTTCACTTTGTGCAAAGAAAAGTGATTAAATAATCATTCCATTGATCAAGGCAGCCCTATTATACAAACATCACTCATTCTTAGAAAAACTATGAAGTCCTGAATTGAACAGAACATTCTCATTCCTCCAGACACTGTCCTCAAAAACACAGAACTCCAACAACTATCATTCAGGAATTAGGATCATTGATATCTGAAAAAATAACCAACTTATCCATGTGTTATAATATGTATTGGTAGTATGGAATTCCTCATACTTATTAAAATGAAATCGAAAAAAAAAAGAACACAGCATAAAAAAAATTGGGGGGTATATTCCAGCTATTACAAGGAAAGGGATGTAGGAATAGCCATGACTATTGTGTAATGCAAATAAAAATATACAGTGTTAATGACTGAATTTATTTATGTCTTGAGCAATTTTAAAAAACTTTAAACCAATAAAAATATTAAATCAATACAACTATCTGTGACACTGATATGGAATTTAATATTCATTGGAACTCCTACTTAAATACTTATCCACTAGCAGTGTTTCCTGAAATCCACTTTTCTAGACTATCAAATTTGTACAGGCCATTTGCATCAGTAACCTGATATTTCTATCTATATTCTGTGCTTTCTGGAGTTATGACCATGGTAGGTTGGTATCAACATTTCAGAAAAACATGATGCTTCCATCTTCCAGCAAAAGTGAGCCAAATTGAGAAAGTAGCTGGATATGTGAAAGTAGAGGGGAAAAGGAACAGATAACAAGGAGAGAAATGACCAGCCAGAGCCAGGAATATGGCAAAGCACGATGTTCCAGATGGGCCACTGGGAAATGTAAGCCCTTAAAAGGGCATCTAGTCCAGGACAGGCAGAAGGAAGAGTAACAACAGTTCTCTTGCAGACTATGGAAGGAAGTGTATCAAACACCCTTATGCATGGCACACAAGGAAGAGTAACAAAGAGCCCGATCACAGGGCAGAGAAGAAAGACAAACAAGAGAAGCTTTTTCAGTGCTCTAGAAGGAAAAGAACAAAGAGTTCTTTTTCAGACATTGACAGAAGAAAACCCACTCATGACTTTTCCTTCAAAAGAGCCCGCTCATGTTCCTTCAGGGTGTGAATAAAAGGCTTCCATGATCTGCTCAAGAAGAAACCACCTTCCCCATTAACATTACTGAGATGAAGCTCAATCTCTTTCACCTCCCGAATGATCTGGCTCATGTGACTTGCATCATGCAGCAGACACAATGACATAATTATACTGTTCTGCTATAACAAGCTTGTCTAGATGATGAACATAATGGTCATTCCTCTTCTCCTTGGCCTGACTGTTTTCTCTTTCTGTATAATTAACAGTTACTTTGAAGGGGCTATATGTCTTAGCTAATTTACCACACTCAAAGGAAAAAAAAAATGTTAAACTTTCATTGTGCCAGAAAAATGTCCCTATATTTAATTGAAGCAATGATAACTCACCTAATAAATCATTCAAGAAACATGTTCCCATTGGCAACATGTGTATTGCAATTTGTACATCATATAAACAAATTATCTCCATTTGTTTCTATTCACTTATGATAAATAATTCCCATTATGCCATGCAAAAAGTTTATCTTCAAAGAAATCTGATTCTCTCATCAGAAAAGAGGAAATACATTTATACTGATGTTTACATGCATGCTTAATAGAATACAGAGTCATGACAAGCTAAGGGGGGAGGGGAAAGAATATGTATATGAATATGTATGGTCAGGATATTTTTTAAATGAAGAAGATTATGCTTAACCCCATGAATCATTTCCAATATACTACCATAGTCAATAAGTTCATGGCCTGGCCACAAAATGTCATTGCAGGGCACTACAGCAGATAGGTTGAGGCATGATATGATGCCCTGTCAGTTCATCTCTCATCACAGCAAGAGACAGTGGTGTCAAAAAGTGTAAGCAGAACTATGGCCTCTATTGTGAACTGCAGTTAAATGCTAGTGGCGGAAATAAAAAATGTGGCAGTTTCAACAATGGACAAACATCAAGTTCTGCCAAAAACTAGGCAAATCCCCTAGCAAAACGTTTAACATGATGAAGCAAGTGTACAGCAAAGAAGCTTTGGGCCACAATGCCGTGTTTAAGTGGCACCATCGTTTTGCGAAGGGGGGACAGTTTGGAGGATGATGAGCATAGTGGTCAGCCAAAAGCGGTCCAGACTGAAATCCTTATCCCTCTACACAATTCAATTTGTCATAAGCATCCTGAGCTTTGGCATAGGAAGAATTGGCTATTGCTACACGACAATGCTCCTGCACATCGCTCTGTTCTTGTCCAAGAGGAACTGGCAAGGCAACAGGTCACTGTTTTGCCACAACCTCCGTACTCACCTGATCTCGCACCGTGCAATTTCGTTCTCTTTTGCCGCTTGAAAGCAAAGTTATGTGGTTGTAGATTTCAGTCATCCAAGGAGGTCATCAATGCCAAAAGAGACGCCATACAGGAATTTCCTGCCAATATGTTTCAGCAATGTNCTGCACACAAAGTCACATCAATTCCTAGGCAACGCATACAGAAAAACTTCCATTCACACAGTAATGGACCCTCAAAGCACAGTAACAGCAAAGAATGTGATAACTCTTCAGTTGAAGGAGGTGAAATGTGCATCTATATCAATGTTGGCAGATTTGCATAGCGGCCAATGGCGACTATTTTGAGGGCTGATGTGGATCTGTGTAAGTATATGTGAATACCTTGTAATATNGAACTGACCAACAGAAGACAGAATACAACACAACACAGAAGATGAAGTCGGAAGTCAGAAGTGAAGTCTTTAGGTTGTGTAGTGTCAACACTGTTCATAGTTACAAAGTGGTATAGTTACAGTAAGACTGTGTTACAACTAATTGCAGTTCCACCTGGTGAATATCCAATAAATCATTTCATCTCATCTAATCCAGAACCCATTAATTACTTGTCATGTTACCAGGATATGCAACTATATGTACATCATCCAGAAAGTAAAGACAGTTTGGTGATTAAAAACATTAATTAATAAATTTAAAAATTTATATTTTATATCATAACTACAGACATTAAATCATTTTTCTACATGATTCCCATGAAGATTCCAACACTTGTGTCACATGCCACCCAAAGATTGCTTCAAGTGTGTGAACAAATAAAATCACTTGGAGCCAGGTCCAGAATGTAGGGAGGATGGGAAAAACTATCAGGCAAAGTCAGCAAACAGTGCACATGTGCTAGTGCTCTTTACTTTCTGGATGACCCTCATATGTATACATATTTGTGATTACTGTTAACATTATTCTTGCCATATATTTGTTTACAAAAGCAGAAGTGATGGAACCATTTCAAATCTGATAAAGCGAATTCTGAGTGAGAATACTGAATTATGCTGAGACTGGCAAATACTTGTTTAGGGAATGTGTGGGAGAGTAGCTGCTGTCTTCTGTTTCCTTACTCTGTACAAAAAAATTAAAATTAAGAGTTTAAAATTAAATACACTTCCAAATAACAAAGTAACATGCTGTATAAGAGTAGCTAAATAATTCCCCCTTCTGCAGAAGTGGTAGATTTGCTACCATGATACCCTACAAGGAAAGCAGATACTACAAACTTTATTTATTTTCGGAACTGACACAAATGACACAAAATAACAGGCAGTATCATTAAATGACCTAAAACGTAAGAGGGTAAGGTAAAATTGTCTTCATGCTTCAACAATTAAGCACCATGCCATGCAGATGTATGGGGGAATGAAGGTAACAGCTCTACCATTCTTGACCTTGGCACTAGATGGAGGTGAGTCATTAGCTTCATGCCCCAGCCACTTCAACCCAGAGAAAAGGTCCCAGGTACCAACTGGATAGGAGGCTGGGTGGGCCCCAGAGCCAGTCCAGATGCTAGGGAGAAGAGAAAAATCCTTCCTCTGCCGGGAATTGAACCCTGGCCAACCAGCCTACAGTAGATCCCACACTAAGTGAGCCATCCCCTAAGTAACTAACTTCATGGAGCTGAGCCCTTCTTGAGAGGCTGCCTGTTGTGCAGCTATTCAAGAAAGCTATCCCATACAAAATTTTAAATCAATGATGACAGTAAAATATAATAATCTCTTTACTATCTACAAATTTTGTTTGAAAATATTTTTGATAAACGTTGATGAGATACGTATAAAAACAGTCCGAAACCAACTACACGACAAACAACAAAACTGAAGAAAAAAATTTTCATGTCTGTTGTATTGTCAGTTTATAAATAATTAGGCCATAAAATACAGCTGTATAAAATTTGTAATTGTAATCTGACAATCTAATTGCCTTGAAACTGATAACACAGCATCATGATTAAAATCAGGTATCATTTTGTCAGAACTGGCCCCCTTGCAACAGATATTGCACAATGTCATGACATGTGAGAGAGGAAGAAGAAAATATCACCTACTGCCACTGACAGTCTACTGTTTTGTGAGCATGTCAACAAAAATATTTTTGTTTTGTACCATTTGTACATGAATATATTATATGTATGTGCACTTAAAATGTGTACATTTAGCATCATTTTCCAGCCTTTGATTTGCTGTTTCATACACTTATGTCTTATACATATTAAAATATTGCTATATGACTATCATTTGAAAATATTACCACCAGTATCAGGAGGTTAACCAGCATAATTTTTATGTATAAAATAATTACTGTTATGGGACTATGCATAAATTTAAAACACAATATCTTCATTACTAATTATCTGCATATCTACCTCCAGCTATGTACCACACAGAGTATGAAAATACAAGCACAATGTTTCAAAGAATATCAATGCTGTAAGGCAGACGAAACACTAGCAATAATCAGGCCTCTTTTGTATTCTTTCAGATACGTGGTTCTAGCAAAAAGTTCACAAAATTTGAATTTTGCACGCAAATGGTTATGAATACATCGAAATACCGCTAGGTGTCTCCACACACACACCCTTCTTGAATCAGTGTGGCAAGCGGTGTCAAGTTGAGTGGTTTGGTTTATTGTTGGTGAACGTATTTCCATTGTTGTGTTTCCGTGAGTTTGCGGTTTTGCGATGGCTGACCTGAGAGAGCAGCATGTCTGTAATAAAGTTTTGTTTTAACTTAGGAAAACTGCTGCATGAACGCATCAAATGTTGAAGCAAGCTTTTGGTGACAACAGTTTAGGCCAGACACGAACTTACGACTGGTATAAGCGTTTCAAAAATGGCCGAACATCGACTGATGATGACGATCGTTCGGGAGGGCCATCAACTGGCACCACACCAGAAAATGTCGTGAAAGTTAGGGATCTGATTCTGCAAAATCGTAGACTGACCATCCAAGACCTCTGTAACACCTTGGGACTAAGTTATGGTACATGTCAATGAATTTTATCAGAGGAACTGAACATGAGGACTGCGACGAAGTTTGTGCCACGACTGCTGCAAAATGAACAGAAGCAACATCGCTTGGAAGTCTGCATGGAACTTCAACAACAGCTTCAAGAGGATCCAAACTTTCTTTTGAAGGTTGTCACTGGTGACGAAAGTTGGGTTTATGGCTACGACCCTGAAATTAAGCAGCAATTGTTGCAATGGAAGGGCCCTTTTCACCTCGGCCAAAACTCAACAAGGCAAGAGCAACATTAAGTCCATGTTGATCTGTTTTTTTGTTATATTGACGAGACTGTTCATTAGGAGTTCATCCCTCCTGGTCAGAGAGTCAATAAAGAGTTCTATTGCGATGTTCTAAGGCGTTTGAGGGAGGACATGAGGAGAAAACGTCCAAGAAAGTGGTGCACAAACGACTGGGTACTCCACCATGACAACGCACGACCACTTACAGCTTACATTGTACAGGAATTTTTGGCTAAAAACAAGACGGAACTTGTACCCCAAAGTTCCCCACCCACTGTACTCGCCAGACTTAGCTCCATGCGACATCTTTCTCTTCCCCAAGATGAAAATCAAGTTGAAGGGGCGAAGATTCGATACAGTTGAGGAAATTGAAGCGGAAACGCAGACTGTACTAAACACCCTAACAAAGAAAGACTTCCAGGATGCATTTCAAACGTGGCAGAAACGCTGGGATCGGTGTATGCGCTCCCAAGGGGACTACTTTGAAGGTGACGGTGCAGAATAAGATCCAGGTAAGACGTAATAGTTTTTATTAATATATTTCGGGAATTTTTGGATAGCACCACGTATTTATGTTGTGTTAAAAAGCAGCTGCATATAGATAGTAAATGTCATCCTTTCTCAAATTTTACAATGTTAATATATGTTACAACAAAGAGAAAACAGCTAATGTACTCAACCCAAACAGTGTGCTTTAGAAACTGGTAATAACATATTCATTGTACTATCTCGTCAGTCAGGAGGTGCCAGATATGTCATTCTAGGTCACTACACTTAATGGCTTATTGTACCAAGCAGATTGCTCTACCAGCAGCACTCTAAACGTGTATCTGGCAGATGCTTGATTTGCACCTCAGAACACTGGATATTCTGACTCACAGTTCTTGTTTTTTCCTTTAGTCCCTTCAGGCAAATGATAGGATAGCACCTAAATTACATAACAATCATCCTATCTTTCAGTGCTACATAATCCACATACTGATACTGTCATACTCATACAATAACCTACAAAAAATACATTGCAAAGTCTTCCATAGTGGCATCAGCTCTTCTCATGAGCAAGTATTCAGCAATTTTTAGTTATATCAGTTAAACAAGTTTCATTATGTTCAGCTACATAAAAGATAGGTTTCTTTCCAAAAATTAAACTAGCATATTACTAACACAACTATGCTAAGTATGGTTTGCCTAAGGTACAGTTATCAGAAAGTCATTCAAACCAAGGCTGATAAAATTTCATTTGTAAAAAAAAAAAAAAATAATTACAATTATGATTATAATAAGTTTTGAGAACAGCCTTTGGTTTAGTTCTTCTAATGCATCATGGCTACTTCTGTGTGTACTACATTTAAAAATCTGCAGTGTTAAAATTCATAACAGATCTGAAAAAAAGACACATTTAGCGAAATAATGTGACTGTCAAAGAATTTTTACAACACTCTCATTCCAGAGTTTGAAGTTTTGGTTCAAAATCTTTGTTGCCTTAAGTACACTTCCATATGATGAATGACTCTACTGAGCAAGTTATTTTTAGAGACTTTCATCAAAATTGTAAGAAAGTTTCATGGATGTTTTCCACAACTTCATCACTCAACATTTAAGATCAATTGGAATGTTTCATATAATTTACACTTCCTGTATTACAGAATAAGTTTATTAAATAAAATATTGCTTTATCAGGCACAAGAGAATCAGGATATTCACACATGAAATCAGTCTGGCAGGCCAAGTAAGAACATGATGCTGGATAACGTTCGATAATGCACTTTGTGAAAAATACACCCTCATCCTTCACCTATCTACACATATATTATGTGCAATAATTAAAGCACCATATATCTCATAATCTTTGGACAAATATGAACTACAGTTCATGAGGTGGTTTTACTCCTGTCTTCAGGTAAATGATCACCTTCATACATAACGTTCTTAAATTTTCTTCCTTTTTTGTGGTGTTATAATATGGTCATCAAAACAATAACCCCCCCCCCTCAAATAAACCAATATTACTGTATTAAAATTTGTTTATTATTCAGAATCAGCTTCATGTTTCGATCCAGCTGGATCATGATCAGGCAGTTTTTATGATACGTCTCTCATTACTTGATTGTGTCCTAATACGAATCCATATTAGTAATCATATTGATATAAATTTCGTTAACAATTTCTATCTCTCATCATGTTACTAAATTGATAATGTAATATTAAACTTAAGGGTTAAAATAACATTGTTTCTCAAATCTCTATCGAGAAGATAAAATTTACTGTTAATTATATTATAGTGTAACTTGTGGTGCTGTCATGGAACAGAAGGTAGTTTTGTATCTTTGGAGTTGTCATTTTTAGTCTGTTACATAAAAATTAAAACATAACCTTTCTGCCAATAACTCACAGAGAACACAAAACTCAAAACGGGCTACCTTCACATATTACGTACCCAATATGAGAACAAACTCAAAGCTATTCAAGAACATAGGCACAAAAAAAGAACACTGAAAACTATTAATACAATAAATACCCACCTAAAGCCAAGAGAGAAAACAATGGACAAATATATAATTAAAGTGGAGTTTACTAATTAAAATGTAACAGAATTCCATTAATATATGTCTGACAAACAGATGCTTGTTTAAAGTCTGATATAAGGAACATAAGAACAAATAAACAAAACTTAAAATACACCAACACATACTCCGCACAGGACACACATATAGTACCATCAATATACTGCACATTGAAAGGAAAGACCAATTATCAAACACACTTTTCTTATACAAATCAAAACATACAAAAACTAAAAACAAATGATACCTCCACAGACTACACAACCCCATCTTTTATCCAGTGATAAAACATACCCATGATAATAATACATATCCAAATAAACCCCCCTCAAATACACCCCATCTCTGCCATCCATCAAACATAACCTCCTCCCCCTTTGAACATCACATGACCAAGCAACTAACAGAACCACTGAACAAGAACCATAATATCCATTAGCAGAAAGAAGTGATATCTCCACACAAGATGTAACATATACAACATATACACCAAGGACACAGACACCAAGGACAAAGAAATCAAATTGGGAACAAGTAACAAATTAAGAAAACACTAAGAATACCCACCCTCATTACAAAATAATTTCACAATAGCTATTCATGACACAGCAGAAAGAAATAACAGAATACACAGAACATCACTTGCATGTAAGTAATCACTCACATAACATGCAAGTAATCACCTGTACCATACTATATGATTATACATCACTCACAATCAGACCATATTAGCACAATTTTAATCTACATTCAGATATGTAACAAACTGAAAAAGACAACTACCAAGGTACAAAACTACCCTCTACTCTATGATGAAATACCATGGGCACTCACTTTACTTAGAAGATAATTCAAGTGTAATTTAATTATCATTCAATTTTAACATCTTGATAGAGATTTCAGTAACAAGGTTCTGACATTTTAACCCTTAAGATTAATATTATATCAATTTAGTAACATGACAAAACATAGAAACTGTTTATTAAATTTATATCAATAAAATTACTAATATGGACCCATATTAGGACACAATCCAATAACGAGAGAAGTATCTTGAAAACTTACCTGATGATGAACCAGCTGGATCAAAACATGTAGGAGATACAGAATAATAAACAAGTGTTAATGAAGCAATATTGGTTTATTTAATTGGAGTTTATTGTGTTGATGGCCATATAATAATACCATACAGTGATACACAGCAGGATGCATACAATAAATATCTGTTCCTTACCTTCGTTATAGCAGTGACCAAGTTAGAATCTGGGCCATTATGAATATTACATTATAGTAATTTAATGATTAATATATGAGACTTGTAATCACAGAGTCCTTGCTTTTATTCCAGTCATATATAAGAAAATAAATAATACAAATTGCTGTCTCTAATGACAAATCATCTGAAGACATGAACAGATCATACTCATAAACCAAGTATACAGAATATACTTCTGACAATGAATAATGGCCAAAAGAAATGTAATGTTGTATAATGAATTATTACTTTCACAGATCTTTAGTATAATGGTGTTATGGCATATCTGTGATACTTTTTAATTAAAAAACACAAATGAGGAGGTAGAAACAAGATAGTAATATAAGTTAGAAGCCGAGGACTCAAAACTAAAAATACAGCAATCCCTCACCAACCACAGACTTCATGTTCCCAAGGTTCTCCATTTGTATCCACTCTCACTAATCAGAATTCTTAGTTCTGCGTGTCTGATTGAAAGTACTGAAGGCTTGTACTGAAGAAAGTATTGAAGGCTTACACACGAAGATACTTGAATTCGCTATGGGTAGGGCTATATTGGCATTCAAAACCAGACTTCTAGTTTCCACATTATGTTTATGGTACATCATTTTGTGATTTTCTTTTTATATTTTATGTCTAATGTGCCTAAAATTTTGTCTGGGCATGTGGTTTGTTGTGATTACTCAAAGGACAGCCAATTTAGAGTCTGATGAGTGTTAACAGTGCCCATGATTTTCTTAACTCTCGATTTTCCATAAAGCTACATAGTCTAGTCTCATCTTGAAAACTGGTTTTGCCAATCCTGGTGTTTTAGAGGAATGTAACCCCCATGGTTAACGAAAGATTGCTGTACATGTTATAAAGTTATATGTATAAAGAAAATACGTTAATACCTTAATAAACTATATGATTTTCTTTAAAACAAGAAAACAATAAATTAACAAAGCAGTTACTAGTGAAATAAACAAGATACAGTTGCATAGTAAAGGACTACACAGAAAATAACATTAAATATTTTATCTATCCAGTCACCTTCTGCCAACAGATTTCATTATACAGCCTACATGCGGTTGATCTCTAGTCAACACCTTTTTCATAGTTTATGTACATATTTTACATTTTGCACTGTGTTATGTGATAGGTGGCTATATGTTGGCTTCCCACCATGAAGACCCAGGTTCAGTTCCAGGATACTTCATGTGAGATTTGTGATGGATGAAATGATACTGAGGCAAGTTTTTCTCCGACTTCCTTTGGTTTTCCCCTGCTAATCACCATTCCATCATTCCTCCATACTCAACTGTCCATACCGCTGAGGTGAACACATCAACATATCTTTGGCCTTTAAGTTGAAGGGGGGAGGCTTCATCTCTGAACTGGCACTTGACTGGTTCAGAGTAAGGAATTCAAGTGTCAAGTTTTACTTTACAATCACACTTCATATTTTTCCAAAAATACATTTTCCTTTTAAATAAATAATTGGGGATTAATTCTCTAGATTGCATATACAAGCATGTTATTTCTAGATTCAGTCTTGGTAAATTAAAGTCTTGATAATTTTTGGTTAACACAAAATTACTGATGGATTGAAACCATCACTGATCATGACATTTACATTCAGGAAAATTTTTACCAAAGTACAACCATGTAGTCTAATGGGAACATGAATGAAAGAGGGAAGGGACTAAAGTATTATTTTAATTTGATACTACTAATATGTTTTTAACAATTTTCAATAATGTTTACCATTGACTAAACACAAATTATACCCAGTTTACCACCAATCCTGCTCAGTTACTAACGGCAGTATTTGGTAAATTACAGCATTAAATCATTTCTGACTGTATATGTCATTAAAACCCTTTGCTTGTTCCATCTAAAATACTAGTATCCTATTAGCATAGTTTTCGCCAGGTATTTAAATTGTACATGAGATCTTCTTACGTTCAGGAGAAGGAGGGCCTTTCTAGTATTCAGTCCAGAACCTTTTGTTTTCTCGTCTGCTGTCCAAAAACATAAAAATCAGAATATACAAAACTATAATTTTGCCTGTGGTTGGTTCTGTATGGGTGTGAAACTTGGTCTTTGACATTAAGGGAGGAACATAGACATAGGGTGTTTGAGAACAGGGTGTTGAGGATAATATTTGGACCAAAGAGAGATGAAGTGACAGGAAGTTGGAGAAAACTGCATGAGGAGCAGCTTCATAACTTGTACTCTTCTCAAAGTATAATTAGAATGATCAAGTCAAGGAGGATGGGGTGGGCAAGACATGTAGCACGAATGGGGATGAAGGGGAATGCATATGGGATATTGGTGGGGAAGCCAGAAGGAAAGAGACCACTGGGAAGACCAAGGCATAGGTGGGTGGACAATATTAAAATGGATCTTAGAGAGACAGGATGGGATTGTATGGATTGGAGTGGTCTGGCTCAGGATAGGGACCAGTGGAGGCCTCTCGTGAACACGGTAATGAACCTTTGGGTTCCATAAAATGCTGGGATTTTCTTGAGTAGCTGAATATTTGGCAACTCCTCAAGGAGGGTTCAGCCCCATAAGTAAGTAAGTAAGGCACTTTCTAGTTTTACTACATAATGTGACAATAAAATTTATGAACTGATACAGCAACATTACTAATGCTATCTATCCAGGATGAACAGGGCTAGTTAGAGAGAATGTTTGTTTGTATGATGTGCAAGTTTCAACTTGTTTGGTTGATGCATATGAGGATTACAAGTGTTATGGAGAAGGTAGTTTTTTGTCTTGTAGAAGTTTTCAAAATGGAACAAAGAGCAGAGATCGAGGCTTGTGTAAAATTAAAGAAAACAGAACTGAAATGTTTGAGATGTTGAAAAGTGTGTCTGAATGGCACAGAAGGTTCAAAAGAGCTCAGATAGTGAGAATACAAAAATTGAGGGTGAAAACGGCTGCATTTTTTTATGCTGAAGGTATCGTTCATAATGAATATTTGCTAGAAAAACAGACTGTAAATGGTAAATTTTAAAAAGAGGTGATTAAGTGATTGATCGCTCGAGTTCATTGCGTTAGGCCTGAGTTTATAGGAAAGTGGGTCCTGGCATCTTCTACATGATAATGCACCAGTATATTCTTTGGGTGTTGTCTCTTTAAGTTTTTGGCGAAACAAGGGATCCCCATGTTGTCCCATCCATCCCACTCTCCTGATTTAATGTTAGGTGACTTTTTTATTTCCCAAATTATAAGTTGCAATGAAAGGGCCAAAATTTGAGGCCGTTTCATTGATCCAACAGACTGTGATGAGAAAACTGAAGGCAATACAATAAGAGGTGTTTTCTTGCACATTCAATTCATTTTATGAGTGATGTAAACATTGTGCATAAATGTGCAGGGACTATATTGAATGATGGTATTAATATTTATCATCTCTTTTGTGCGGTCTTTTATGGCCTCAGTTTGGGAACTTAATTGTCACACTGTGTATGTTCTATTACATCAGGAGGATTAGCTGGTTAAACAAAAATGATTCCATTTTTCAACATTTAAACAATACTAATATCAGGATTTTAATTTTCAGTAACTATTTAGTTAATACTGTGAAATAAACACATCTGATGTATATGTATTATAGATGTACATTCTGTGAAGCAAAACCTAGGACATGAAGTCTTTTGTACATGTCTCACTGAAAACTGTGGGCACTTTTAGAACAGAGCTAACACATGTCTAAACCTGCTCTCCTTGCATTCAGTAACTTTCTTAACTTTTCAAAATCTTCAAAGCACAGAGGGTTTATGAACAGGATTACAATG
This sequence comes from Cryptotermes secundus, assembly GCF_002891405.2. Taxonomy (NCBI): domain Eukaryota; kingdom Metazoa; phylum Arthropoda; class Insecta; order Blattodea; family Kalotermitidae; genus Cryptotermes; species Cryptotermes secundus. The sequence continues at coordinate 381,195 of NW_019725862.1, forward strand.
GATTGAACAGAAAGTATTTTGGGAAAACAAGGAACAGTCTTCAGCTCCATAACAGAAAAGTCTGTGAACAGAAGAATGACTTTTAACATGTAGTTAGTTATTGTGGAAAATACACTGATCAGAAGAAGAAAAATACAAACCCAAAAGTATGACTATGACTAGAAAAAAACACAAATGCGCTCACAGGCAGAAATCTGCAGGTGCAACATGATGAGATCAATTGACCATGCTTGCTAATTTATAACGAGGGTAAGTCAGAAAGTATCATAATGTATTTGTTAAAATTAACATAAAAGCAATATATAACTCAACAGTTTCTCTGGATTTCAATACACATGGTGCAGCATTGCACAGGCTTATGCATGTCATTAGAAAAAAAAATATTTTTGACCAGTTGGTAAGCCATATATGCCTCCTTCAACATATGGTATCTGACAAAACGGTTTCTTAAAGCATTTCTGAAGGTTTCAAACAGATGTGAATGTGATGGAGCAAGGTCAGGATTATATGGTGGATGTTCTAATCACACAGCATAGCTGCTGGAGTATTCCAACAGTATGGACAACACATCTTTGGATGGTTGTCCTTGGCATTTACTCACAATCTCTAACTATACTTCATCATGCAATGCCTCAGTCACTGTTCATCTTCACATCCATTTTCTGATACTGCTCAAGGGTTGGTCCCTATAAATCTCAAATGGTGTGAGTATAGCTCTTCCCACTGCTGGTTGATATTTGAATTTTTTAACAGGGGATGTTGGCTGTTTCCGATCCGGCTCTGAAGTTTGCTGTTTGGCTAATGATGCATTCATGTTCCCTCACCCATGACAATGTAACGCAAAAGGGCATAACCTTCCTCATGGTTCCAGTTCAAAAGAAGGGTACAGATGCCCAAATGGTTATGCCTTTATTGTTCTGGAATCCACCTTTCAAGTAACTTATAGATGTGAAGTCTGTGGGTGATGATTTCATAGGCAGAACCATGACTAATCTGCAGTTGGTTTGCCAGTTTATAGACAGTCTCTCTCCTGTTGTCAAGAGTTAGCATATGGAGTTGTCCAACATTCCATTTGGTAGTCACTGTGGATGGGCACCCTGATTGTTGTTCTTCATCAGTAACACTCACTCAGCTGCGGAAAAACATCATCGCCAAACTGTGCTGATAATCTTCAATACATTTCCACGCTTCTTCCACCTTCAGCCCACAAAAATCATAGTATGTTCTTTCCTTTTGTGTATGTGGTAAACAGGGCAGCTATGTTGATGTGACAAGTGGTGAAAGACAACTTAATGACAAAGGTCAAATAAGTCACCATAACAACAGAAATATTCTGTGCTTGTTGTTGCATATGAATTCAGCAATGGGACCAATCAAAAACGAAACGAATTTTTTAGATACTTTCTGACTTTCCTCATACTTCCACCTGACATCCAGAATGCTCTTCAATATTTAAGTCATAAACATGTGCTCTAAATGGAATCATCATTAAGAGTCTGGCCTTTTCTATGAGCTCCATTATATTCAATCAGAACCAATATAAAACAAACCTGATACCAAAATTAATTAAAACTGAACAGCCTAACTGGCTGACATACATCAATTCTGGACTACAGCAAAGGGTGAAAGAAAAAACTCAATTCTTGTTCTAAAAGTGGATCTTGCCATAATATGTAAATCCAATCATTCAGAAGCTCAGCTGAACCTGGAGCATGAAACCTTTTACACCATTTGACTTGATCTTAACCCTTTGTCCTATTACACTGCAAGAGAGTGCAAAAATTTAACCCTTCACCACATTTTACCATGACCAAATATACACTTTAGTATAGAGCAACTCATTTGTTCTGTCAAGGCTGTCTCTCCCTCCATACCTGTATGGGCTTTCTCTCTTCAATCTACAGAGACTTGAGAGTTAAGAAAAAACTACAGCTCATACATGCCATTTCCTACGATGGGGTAGCCAATATGATACCAAATTTAAGGGTGGGATAATAATGAAAGCAGTGTCCTTGTCCTGGCCAACAGAGTTCCTCCATACCACAGGATGTCTACAAAAGTGAAAGGGTTATTTATAGTATTCACTGGAATGTTTACAAGCTTAGGAGAGTTAAAGTCTTCACACAGTACAAGTTTATCTTTGTTATACTACTAAAAGTATTGTGTTTCTGGACATTATCTATTGTCCTGTTTTTATTTAAAACACACAACATGCTGGAGATTGGATTCTGCCTCCATCTTCAAGTGGAATCTACTCGGTTGGGTACAATCAATAGAGCTGGTCCCTACCTCCTGACACCAGCACCAATGATAGGGTATACAAACCAAGCACAGCACAAACCATCTGCCAGAGTTAAGACAAACATTAAAATCAATAAAATAACTACACACTTGAGGCCTAGCACCTATGTCCATGCACTATTTCACAGCTATTATTATAATCAGAGTACTATTAGAACAGAAGTATGCATTAAGGAACACAAATATAACGTGACCCAAGGCCTGCTTGAAAAAAATCAAAATTAACCCAACATGCATATGAAGAAGGCCATGAAATATGGTGGAAAAAAGTGAAGGTCTTGCAGACTGAAACAAACACCACCTACAGGAAATACCAGGAATCCGCCAACAAGTCTCTGGTAGATCGTCTGACCAGTCAACCCAGCTTGGACAGCTCTCCAATCTGGACTCTCATTATCGCAGCAGAGGTCAGAAAACTACAACTCTGTCCAGTGAAGATTATGTGTGAAAACTGTCTTTTTATGTTGGTACCATACAGAAAATTTGTCCTTTTAGTGATGACTTCTATTCTGTTAGCAAAAGCCGTGAAATAGTGCATGGAGTCTTTTAATGATTTTAATATGTCTTAACCCTCACAGATGGTTTATGCTGTGACTGTTTACATATTCTGCTGATGTCCAGAGATAGGGACTAGCTCTATCATTTGGCTCCAACTGAGGAGGGTCCACCTGAAGACAGTCTCCAAAATGTTGTTTTAAATAAAAAGCAGGACAATGGGTAATGTCCATAAACCAATAATTGTATTAATATACCATCACAAAATTTTAGATCTTACTTGTTATACTGGTTTTAAGTCAGTGACTGACAAAATAGCATACAAAGTAAAAAGTCTGCCAAAAATATATTTTTATTCTATATTCTCAAGTCAAAATAATGATCATTCCCCGTTCTTGTGTTTCTCGACATTATCCATCATCCTGTTTTTATTTAAAACACGGTTCAGAGACTGGATTGTCTCTGTCTTCAGGTGGACCCTACCCAGTTACGCCCAATCGAGTCCCTGTCTCTGGTAAATAAAAATAGGTCGATGGATAATATCCAGAAACATACTAGCTGTATTAATATACCATCTTTATGGACTTCTAGATCTTATCATTCTCGGTTGCTTTGTATTTACTGCATCTCCATTCTGTACGACTTCAACAAACTTTGATGCGTCACTACAGTTCTCTTACACATAGTTTTATGTCGTGTTCACTCACTCATGAATAATGCAGATTCTACGGGGAAACAAATTTAAGTTAACAATACTTGTACACAGTTAAATGCTTAAGAAAATGCTAATAATTATGCAAAAGTGATACTGTCAAAAGAAGCCACTGAACTAAATATATAACACTTCTGTTATACTCAGGTTGTAGCAGTATAATCATGGGACAAAGGGTTAAGCTATTCCAGATACCAACAGGAAGACTTTATACATTACAAATACTGGTTTCTGAGTTTACAAATATAAGATACAATATGTAATTATCTGTACACATGAAGGTTCTCAGTTTAGACTCAGCCAACATTCTTATATTTATTTCTGTTTACCAGAACAGTAAGAGGACTTTACTGATAAAATTTGCAAAGCTAAGGCACGTAAAGAATTTTCAGCCCCAGAACAACAGCCTTTGTCTAATATTCTTCTCATATGTTCCAGAGTTTTAAGGCACACAACTACACAACATGGTTCCCTGCTGTTTGTTCCATTGTTATTGCTCTCTGCCTCAGAATGTGAGGTCTTCTTAGTATTCTTGCCACAGCACTCACAACTTCCAGATAATTTATTGATGTCCATTTCCACATTATTATTTTCTGAGGTGTCAGCTTCATGGTGGTTCTGTAACTCATTTGGTGGCAGTATGTGAGGAACAATAAGCATATCTACACTACACCCTGGATTCTGCCAACTGTCCAAATTGGTTGAACCATATGAATGATTAGTCTGTGCAGACCTGGAAGACTCACCCAATGTAATATTGTCTGCAATCTCCATAAAATTTTCATTGCTATAATGTGGTGATTCAACTTCCGCAGGCATGGGCTCATTAGTACTACTTTCTACAACAACCCTTTTATGCTCATGTGAGCTAAAACTGTCACTGCACTGATTTCCAATTTCTGAAGTCATATATGGATCATTACCAGAGGACTTTGTGTTTACTTGTAAAGCTCCTAACTTCTTCACATGTGAAACATCACTTTGTGCTCTTTTTCTGGTACTGCTATTGGATGACACTACTGAAATATCAGATATGGTTTCAGTCTCTGTTTCAGCATGACACACTTGACATGCTTCGTCAGATGGATCACATTTGCACGGGTTACATCTGCAAATATCTGCATCCTTTGCAATATCTTTCAGAACATTCCTCATTTCTTGTGCTTTATCATAACTGTGTGGTTCTTTTGTATTGGGCACTGTGAAAAGAACCTGATTAGTTGGCGTGACTAGATTCAAATCAGACTGCTGCATCATAGGAACATTATGAGGAGATGAACACCAATTTTTCTCCTGATAATCTTTAGCTAAAGGAACTATTCCATCGGCACACTGACTAGACGGAGGAAAGACAATACCACTTAACAAAGACGACAACTCTGAGGAATCTGGCTGGGTTGTGGAAGGTAATAAAATGGATGGAGAAACCATATTAATTGTACTATCCAAAGCCTCTACACTTTTATCTGGATCAAGAATAATAGGAGCATCTTGAACATGCAAAACAATCCTTGAATTTCTCATTTGAGCAATATTTGGTGTATTGTCAATTTGGTTAGACTCTACAATGGAAGAAGTAAAGACGGGCATGATACCATTTGAGAGGTTCACGTTACTCAAAGAAGGAGATGTCAGGTACAAAATATTTTCAGATGTCTTACTAGCAGTTTCAGACAGGTTTTCTGAGGTGTTTCCTGTTTCTACAGAGGATGCAAGCTGGATGTCTTGTATTTGTCCAGAAGCAGATAGGAAATTTAAAATCTCAGCGGCCCTGACACCAGAAGCTTCGAAGACATTTGATGACAATGGGTTTGTTTCATTAGTCACTGATGCTGTCAACTGTATACCCTGAATTTGACCACTAGCAGAAAGAAGCCTCAGTATATCTGCTATTTGTTTTCCAGATTCCAAACCCCTTGTGTCAGGATCATCAAAGATTTCAAAAGATGTGACAGGTGAGGATGGTAATGACTCATCATTAGTAACCATTGTTTGGTTGACTTGCATTTGTTCACTGGAATTACTAACATTAGGAATTATTGTGGAATTATGAACAATACATCCATTTGATTCTGATGATGCCATCTCCACACCTTGATTCTCCTCACTGTCAGAAGCAAGGTCTGAATTGACCATATTATTAGTAATATTTTTACTATCCTTAAGTACTCCCTGTAAAGTGTGTGTTGGTGCCAGGTATGAAATGTCAGACATCTGCAAATTTTCCACTATTGTATCTCCTGATGGTCCCAGCACACACTCAGAAGGGTGTTGTACTACAGGTGTCTGTGCCAGGGCAGAGGAAACGCATATCCCTGCAGAGCTTGACTGGTGGTTAGTCACACTGCAGGTCACCACTGGCGGAACACTGGCTAATAAATCTTCAACTTCCATAATATCAGTTTCTTCATGTGCTGCATGTAGACTGATTTCAGTAAATGGGATGAAAAATGCTGTTGAATAAAGGGAAACTATATAAAAGCAGGATTCCATATTTTTGAAGTGTTATAATACAAACAACATCCATTATTAATTCATTATATGTGTATGTGCTCCATATGTTATTCAAGTGTGTTGCATAAAATGAAAAGAAAATTTAATGAAGATTTCTCGAACGATCAGTTCTATCACAATGGAGTTTCCATTTCAGAAAGGTGTCTCTACATCCATCATCATGGACTAACACATGAATGATGGCCGCGCCATAGCTCAAGCGGTTAGTCGCTGGCTTCCCACCATGGCGGCCCGGGTTCAATCCCGGGTCTGGTCAAGTGGGATTTGTGGTGGACAAAGTGGCACTGGGACAGGTTTTCTCCAAGTACTTCGGTTTCCCTTGCCAATCTTCATTCCACCAATTGCTCCACAATCACCCTCACCTATCATCTGGGGCCGGTACAATAGGCCAGAAGTGGCTGCAGTACAAGTGACATAGTCCCACCTCACTAGCAATAAAAAAAACACATGAATGATGCAGCTATTTGTTGTACATATACATACCCTGCGTAGCCAATCTCCATGTCCTGCATGGGGTGAAAAGATCAGTGAACATCATACCTCAACAAAGCACAACCATCAATGAATTATAATTCATGGAATGAAGGGTAAATGCTCACTAATATTCCAGATTTTTTCATGTTATGCAATGGTGACTGTATGTATGACTATCTGACTCAATCCACTGTTCTTCTATTGGCCTGCTCCTTGGCAAGATTAGGCTACACAAACTAACAGCATGTGCACAAATAGCAAACAACTGCATCATCACATCAGTCCCTGATGGCAGAGGAAGAAAGTTTCTGGAATGTTGGAAATTCATTCCATTGTGACACAGGTGATCATCTGAGGTGACTTCATTGCAGTACAAAAGTGAGCTTCCAGCCTTAGAAAGTTAATTTTGTGCGTTAAATTATGATGAATGGTGAGTCAAGAGAAACATACACAAAAAGAAAATTATGGCCTATTTAGGGTTATTATCCTGAGCTAATGTAGGAACCAAAACATTGAACAATATTTGATTTAAATATATGAAAAGCAATTTTTTCTGCATAAATTTGCAGTACATACATTTACCTTGCACACTATCTTCTCCTGATATTGTAGTTACAGGTGCTGAATCTGTTATGTTCTGATCACTACATCTAATCCTGTTGGGTTGAATGTTCATATCCTCAGTGTCTTTTAAGGGGTCAGCTGTATCTCCAAGAGGATCACCATCTCCTTCAAGTGGATCATCAGCATCTTCATGTGGCTCATCATCTTCATTATCAGACGTTTCTGCATCATCTACAGCCTAGAGATGGGCATAAGAAGTTACCATATGGTATGTTAATTCTCATTTATTTTACTCCTCTATGATTCTATGTCACTCTAGTTCTGACATACAAACAGACTTTACAGATAGAACTTAACCATTGAACTGAAAAGAAGTATGATGTTATTATGTTTGTAAGCTCTTACATCTTCATTGTTCTCAGTAGATTCATGAAGCCTGGAGTGTGACTTCAGGCTATTTGAACTTGCAAATGCCCGTTCACAGTCTGAGTGAGAACATGGATAAGGACGTTCTCCCGTGTGGGTACGGCTGTGTGTTTTGAGGTGATGACTTGCTGTGAATGCCTTTCCACAACCTTCTTCCTGGCATCTGTCAATGTAAGGAAAATGAGAAAAGATACATCACAGGTACCATACTGACCTTCTAATGAAAAAGTTATCTTCTGCAACAGAAACCATCAGATCTTATAATGACAATCTTCATGATTTACCACATTCCAGACTGAGGTTAAGATTTAACACAGCATACAGAAAGTGGCATATAAATACAGTACAGTATATGCATGACTACCTTTGGGCAGATTAACTGCTTTATGGATTAACAGTGGAATTTCTTAGAACTTCTTGTATATTAATTATAGCTTCCTGTTATGATTTAAATGTTGCCCATTACACCTGTTTCAGTAATATTTATCAGTGATGCTTTAAAATGATACAATTAGCATGCATGCACACACACAGATATATATATATATTGTGACGTGACGGAGCGCAACGCTCGGTAAACACCCTGTCCCCCTCCCCCGCAGTGACATAACAGGGGACACNTGCAACGCTCAGTAAACACCCTGTCCCCCTCCCCCGCAGTGACATAACAGGGGACACCACGGTTGCTATGCAGCAATAAACAACTCTCGGCAGCATTGCCCAGCAGCGCCTTTGTAAACATGGTGGGGAGTCTGTGCGGCGACTGTTGCTAGGCAATCGGTAAACAAGACGTTACACAACAGTGGTACCTATCATGTAACTGATTTCTATGTTGTCCGTGCTTAGCCTAAATAAGGAGCAGCGAACACTATTCAGGAGTAGTGAATGATTAGTTAGTGAGTAGTGAGTATTGAGCCAGTTACTAGAGAAAAGAGTAACCAGTTAATTGCAGGCTAGTATTTGTGATACTGCCAATGGCAGTAACTGTGAGACTGTAAATTGCGTGATTGTAAGAGCGAATGTGTAATAAATTCGCTATATCCAATACGGCGTGAAGTTATGTGTCGCATGACATATACCCAACACGTGACAATATATATATATATATTGTAACGTGTTTACGTTCGCTGAAGACGCCGTAGAGATCGTTAATTGGTTTATTGAACAATCTACAAATAACGGCTACAATTAATTATCACACAGTTGCGGGGTTTCACACTTTATAACCCTATGCGCAAATCAGCTCACTCTGTGTTCAGTAGTCTACA
>NW_019725862.1:390118-408807 GCF_002891405.2 Cryptotermes secundus
ATATATATATGATAGTTCTGAAAACAAAACCAGTCCTCTTAGAGTCACATTCTTAAAAGAATAATAATAAAATAATTTAACACCTTAACAACATGAGCAGTTGATCAGCACCTTACTAAGCTCACATTTTGGAAATGCATATATGTACAAGTATCATATACATTATACCATATAAACAGCATTATAAAAGGTTCAGTTCGTCCTATATTTAAAATAGTCATCCAACGTATAAAATGAATGGGAATACAAGAAGTTTTTCAATTCCAGTTCAAATTGTTTTGTATTATGGGACCGATTTTTATTGCAACAGGTAAGCAGGTATTGCAGCACCTTAATCCCAGCATAATAAATTCCCTTCTGAAAGACTGACAGATGAGTCAAAGGGTGATGCAAGTCAGATTTGGTCCTAGTATTACTACTTTGAATCTCAGAATTCACTTTGAAATGATGTCTGTTGTTGATCACAAACAGTGAATGTATTGAGATTTTAGTGGTAGTATTTTTAATTCCCTAAAATATTTTCTGCATGACTCTATCTCTAATCCCCATAATAATTCTAATAGCTTTCTTTTGTAACCTAAAAATTATGTTGCCATGGCAAGAATTGCCCCAAAATATTAGTCCATAACTCATAATCGAGTGCAAGTAAGTACAATACACCATCTTCAATGATTCATGATAACTTCACACAAAATTCATTAGATACTGCATCTATATGAATATAAGATGTCCCCCCTTAAAATTTTAGTTTTCAGGAAGAAACATACTTTTATTAACATTACAACTGGCAAAATTTTCCATTTCACTAAGGTTTTATGTCTCTCTAGGGTTCTTGTTTCAGCCCTTTAAATTTTTTCTGTGAACCTGGCACCCATGTTCTCTCTGTTTCCTCTTGTGTCAAGACATCTGCTTGGGTAACACTGAATTTTCATGTTGCCATGCACATGGATAGTTTCTTCTTTATGCTTCACAGGTGCACATTTTTTGACATCTGTTACACTGCAGAAGCTCTCTCTTCAACATGACCACCCATGATTAACACCACAGTATTCTACTTTTCTGCTCTCACACATATACATGTGGCCACTATACATGCATGCATTAAAGACTTTTTCTTCAGACTGCTGCTGACACTGACAGTCTACCAGTAAATATACTTCCTTGACCTCAAATTGAGCGAAAATACTACAAAACACTTGCAATGCCCACCCTAAAAACATTACCCACAGAGTACTGTTGGGAACATAAAAATGAATGTGCAAATATAAAATGAGACTTATTTTTTGGATGCCCAACAATTATAAAGACAACTATTCAGATTATTCAGATAAACGTGGTGTTTGAATTATACATTCTTTATAATTATACATTCTACATAAAAATACTTTTCCCTTTCACTGCCATGTATAACTCATAGTTCAATGTATGTTTGTTACTGTATACTGACATACAACTTCAAGAATATTTTGAAATATTTTAGTTGAAAATGGGCCATTTTAAATGCATATTGTTGCATGTTACTGACTAGACATGAGATGTTGACTGATAACTGGATTCCCCGAATGCTTATGACTCATAACTAAAAATAACTATAGCTCTATCACTAATCTACACACTCTACAAATCACTACAGCACACACTAAGCCTTCTCAGTCTCTTCACTAGCCACCACTAGGCAGCAACTGTTAACAGTGAAGACTCCTCTGATTCTGTGCTCATGACTGAGCACCAACTGTGACTGATGACTCACTCAAAACTGCTAACCGCTGAATGCTGACTGACTTGCCTATGGTCCTCGTTATATAGCATCAGCACTGACAGCATGGAAAACACCACTTCCACATCGTTCTTCTGCTGTGGCGTGCATATCAATTACCATGCAAGGAAGTTTACCAAGCTGTTGCCCAGAAATACTGCCTTTCAGGCATCATGTCACAGTATATTTTAAGGCATACATTGGCACAGTAAAATAAATAAACTGAAAGGGAAATGAAGTGCAAAAATACAACTCATTCAACAGCTGCACTGTCATCTGTTACTTGTATCACAAACACATTTCATCAGCTTCAGCACTGGGTTGCAATGGTAATTTCACTCTTACATGAAAGATTGAAAAATGGTATGAAAAGCAAATGTCACAAACATTTTGGCCATCAAGGATCTCTATCTCTAGCATAACTATTTTTATTTTTCTCCCTGTATCTCTCCATTTCTACCATTTCTGTTCATCTGTCTTCACCTGTGTGCCCTTCCATCCTTTCATCTATATGTCTGTGTATAACACTTACTTGTAAGGCCTTTCTTGGGTATGAGTTCTCACATGTTTCTTCAGATCACTGAGAGTTGTAAAGAACTTCACACAGCCTTGTGTTTCACAATTAAAGGTGTTGCCATTGTGCAGTCGCTGATGTGCTCGTAACCTAAAACATTTTGCAGACTCCAATACTATTACTTTCCTAGCTGAGCTCAATTTTCAAAACAGAAAAAAGTTTACACAAAGACCCTGCATGTGTTCCTTTCTAGTAACGTCTGAACTACTGATGAAGATTCATGAAACTTACCATGAGGATCATACCACTGTACATCATCTCAGTAATGAGAAACTTATTTGTTCTTTATACTTCTACTGAAGAATTAACATATGGTTAATACATTTCCAAAAATAGCTATTTTAGGGTGGATATGTAACGAAGTAAAAACCAAGCTGATTAACACAAGAGCCTTCATAATATCCTCCTTGCAAAGTCAGTGTTTACTTACAAGATGCTGCAATCTGTGAATATCTATAATGTTGTATTTTAGCGTCCTGTTGCACTGATTTTCTTCCATGATATGTATACAGTTGCCGTCTTGTAGTGCACTCAGTTTCACCTGTTACTTCACGATATGTTTCGGCAACATAGTGCCATCATCAGGTGCCCTAATTACGCTAATCTATTTCATTGCTTGCCTTTATAAAATTACAACACTCGCAGCTAAGAAGGGAACACACACCGCAAGACACGGTTTACACAGAATATAAGAAAAACGACCCCCATAGTGGAAGAACCACACGCAAGTTTTAATTATGACACATAAGATGAATAATCTTAACAAGTTTTAGTGTGTGTAAATTTATTATAGTTGATGAATACACACTTTTTAAATACTTTTTAAATAATTTTATAAAGGCAAGCAATGAAATAGATTAGCGTAATTAGGGCACCTGATGATGGCACTATGTTGCCGAAACATATCGTGAAGTAACAGGTGAAACTGAGTGCACTACAAGACGGCAACTGTATACATATCACTGTGAATATCTGTTGGATTCAACTACACAGCATCCAACCAAAAGGCAAAGCACAATCACCATTGGACACAAAAACAGAATACAAAAATCTATGTAAACTTATATTGACAAAAATTAGGCCCCTACTTTTCTTAACTATGAGAAATAAGGATTTTTTATGGGAATGATTTATAATAAGAATAAGGTGGATAACAGTAGTCAGCGGACTTCACTTGCTATTTATCATCAAAATATAAGAAGCATTAGAAATAAGAAAGAAGAACTAGACATTTTTCTAAATGATGTATGTAATTATCCTGATATTTTATGTACTAGTGAGCACCATTTGAGTGTAAGCGAGTTATCCATATTTTCTATGACAAAATATAAAATGGCAGCAGGATTTTCACGTAACATGTGTAAGAACGGTGGAGTTTATATTTTAATTAAAGACGATATATCAAGAGCTAGATCTCAAAAATGTAAGTATGGAAAGGGTTTTTGAAGTCTGTGCGGTAAAGATAACTATAAATAATAGGAAATTATGTATTTTATATATTTATAGAGCGCCTGATGGAGATACATGTCAATTTATTGAGCAGCTAGATTCTACACTTTCGTATTTAATAAGCCCTAAAGTGGAACCAATAATCTGTGGTGATACAAATATAAATTACCTTAGTGAAAACTGTAAAAAAGTGCAATTACAAGCTTTATTAGATACTTATAATTTAACACAAATAATTGAGTTTCCAACTAGAATAAGTACTACTTCTGTCTCATTGATAAATCATTTTTTTTATAGACAAGAATGCTTATAACAAATTCCAAGTTTGTTCTGCTATAAATGGTCTCTCGGACCACGATGGGCAAATGTTTATACTTGGAGACATGCTGGTGATGAGACAAAGTGATCATGTAAGAGCATATAGACACATTAATGAGGAAAACATAGTATGTTTTCAACAGGCTTTACAAAATGAAAATTGGATAGAAGTTTATAACCAAGAGAATGTTAATATGAAATTTAATATCTTTCACAATATCTTTTATCAATTTTAGAAAATAGCTTTCCCATAGTATATATAAAAAAAAGACTCTAATAAATGGATAACAAAAGGCATAAGAGAGCATTATACACCTTAGTAAAAAAATCAAGTGATGATAGTTTGAAGTTATACTATAAAAGATACTGTAAGATACAAAGTATCAGGCATTGATCTTGATGAAATCCAAGTAAGGTCTAAGATTGTGTTGAATTCTTTAAGCCATTGGTTTGCATGTAATGGCCTGTCTCTAAATTTGAAAAAACTAAAGTGTTAAAATTTGATGCAATTAATCGAGATAATATGTCTATACATTTAAAGTTTAATGATGAGATATTGCATGAGGACACCCACATTAAATTCTTGGGCACTGAAATTGATAAGACCCTGAATTGGAAGTCACAGACTGAATCGATGCTGTCTAGATTGGGCAAGGCATGCTTCGCAATAAGAAACATGAAATTGTATAGCAATATTGAAACACTAAGGATGATTTACCACACATACTTTCATTCAATTATGAGATATGGGATAGTATTTTGGGGAAACTTGCTGGAGGCTAAGAAGATTTTTCTTTTACAAAAGAAGGCTGTCAGGATAATGATGGGAATGAAACCCAGAGAATCATGTAGAACAATTTTTAAAAAATTAAAAATTCTGACATTGGCCTCTCAATATATCTTATCTTTAATGATACTAATGATAAACAATTTGGGGCATTATACTCTTAATCATACAATTCATGGTAAGTCAACAAGACAAGTTAGAAACCTACATGTTCCTCAATTACATCTAACAAAGAGGCAAAAAGGGGTCTATTGCATGAGTGTAAAAGTCTTTAATAGTTCGCCCGATTTTTTAATTGAGTTAGTACATAATAAAAAAACAGTTTATTGGGAAACTAAAGGATGTATTGCTTCAAAACCCTTCTTATACTGTTGAGGAATTCTTGCTTTTCTGTCAAGACCTACAGCTAAGGAAAAGATGTGTCTGACAGTGCACACTTCACTAAACACTATGTCCTTGGCTGTGCTTATATATACTTGCTGCAATTTGTATTGCCTTTTAACTATTGTATGTGTTTTTGACAAGTATGGATTATATATGCTAGTGATTTTATTTGTGAATGTATAAGTGTCCAATGTTTTGTTTGCTTGTTGACATGTTTTATATTCGGTGCCAGTGACACATTTATGAATATTTTAAAGAAACGCAAATGTATATGTATGTACGTATCAGTACAGGAGGATTACCAATCAAAAGATAAATGCAATGAAATAGCATAATGATATGTGGAAAGGAGTGGGTCACAAATGTTTAGTGTCTAGTTGCTGTCCCAGAAATTTCCTAAAGCTATGAGGGAAAAGTAAATTAACTACAGGCAAGTGACCTAAAAGTTGATAACAATATTAACATTCTGACTGCAGCATGCCCACGTCCTTCTTGAGAAGCTGCCAGCCACTCAGGTACTGAAGAACTTCCCAACATTTTATGGAACCTGTTACTGTGTTAGTGTGTTCACAAAAGCCTACAACAGGTCACCATCCTGTTCCAGTATAATCCAGCCCATGCTGCCCTATCCAAATTCACTAAGATCCTTTTTACTTCTATGTTTAAACATAATCATAACAGACTATAATAAAATTATCCATAATTCAAATCTTATCTCATTCTGAGTCTCTACATGCTCAGAAGTTCTTGCAAAGAATTTCAGCAAGGGTCTTGAAAGTTATTTGCTACTGGGAAGGTTACAGACTTACATTCATGGTGTGATGGCCACCTATCTCGGAGTGGTGATAAAAGGGTTTGGGGGAAAATAGAAATCAACATAGCAACAATATAATATGGGATTCGCACATATATGGTAAATACCACATTTAATGTTCCTCAATTTAAGGATCAATTTCATTGATCCCAAATTAATTAACTCAGTCTTAAATTACCTCCATTTATGATTTCCCTCAGTTTAGTGTTCAAATCCACTGGCCTCCAAAGAAACATTAGAGATTTCCCTGTATTAAGAGATTTGAGAATGAAACTATTAAAATGAGCAAGGTACACAAAAACTAAAGGGGCAAAAGTAGAACGCCAAAGAGACCAATGGATATGGACCAAAACCAAGACAGGCAACAATTGGAAAACAATAAACCTCAATTGTTACACTTAGTCACAAAAGTTCAGAAGCAAAGAGGAAAGCTGGAAACAAAAATGATTGTTGGCATCTTTCACTAATGGAAATGATGTCAGAGAAAGAGAAAAACTGGGGAAAACCATAGATACTAAAGCTGATCTGCAACTATGAATTGAAGCACTTCTCTCAAATACAATCAAACAGAGATTAATAATTCAAGCACCTGGGCAATTCTTACCTGTAAAGTGTATTGAAAGCCTTTTCACATCCTTCATGGTGACACTCAAATGGTTTCACTTTTGTATGGACTCGAATATGTATTTTTAAACTGTATGATGTAAGAAACGCTTTTCCACAACCAGGTTCAGAACATTTAAACCTGAACTCACCTGTAAGCATACACACATGGATACAGTGTACAATATGTTTTACTTAATAAACGGAATTACTACAGAGTGATTGAATAAGAACCCTGAAAGAACAATCATCAAAAATCAATGTTACATAAAGTAATAATAATATAAGATACTGGACAGACTTCAAGTCCCTGATGTTACCTGAAAGAATAGGAGAAAATACCAATTCTACCATATGGAAAAACACAAGAGATATAAAACTACAAGTGTGTATTTTAACATCAAATATACGTCTACGACATTCAACAATAATAGAAGAGCTGAAAGGATACCATAGTAAACATAAACATAACCTAAATGACATAACTCTAGGACAGCCGTGTCAAACATGCGGCCCCTCAACTTTTAGAGTTAATTGATATTAAAATCAATATTAAAATTTTAGTAGAAATATTTTTTGTAAAGACAATTTTCCAACAGACCAGAAGACAAGAAGTCTCACGCAGACATAAATTAGCAGGCTGCAGGAAAAGTGATTCTGAGAATTGCAGAAGGGTTTGTCCAACTAACGGTTTGTAAAGTTCGTGAAGGACAAACTACTGTATTTCAGAAGGTTAATGCACTAAAATCCGCACAGCCTCACCACCTCAAGTATTTCCAAGAATCCCTTTTGGAGGCACAGTAAGAATGCAAGGAGGGTGGCAGCTGACAGACAAGTGCAAGGGATTTCTACCTTCAAAACTAGCTTGCAACCCCCAGTCATTGTCTAATGGGTTGCTAACAAACTTTCACTTTTATGACCATTGGGACATGATACACCTTCCTACTAGTCTGGTAGTCTCTTGTACATTGTCAATCAGTTCATTTTCACAGAGCAACAGGTGCTGATGTTACATTGTGATGAACATATAAAGGTTATAATTAAACATTAAATTATCAACTACAAGTTTTCTTGTATATGTACAGTAACTTTTAAAAGGCAATGTCACTTTCAAAAAATTCAAGTAGCAAAGAAAGAACTACTGAAATTGAGCGCCATCTTTTTCAAGAAAAATGGGAAATCGCTTATTTCTGTTGTGAAATAGAAGGTAAAATTACATGTTTGATTTGTGGGCAAAAGATAAGTGTTCCACTTTAGGTAACTATATTGAATTTATTCCTAAATAATAAATGGAATTAAATTTCCTTGTATCAAAATCTAATGTATATTTTTATTTTGAAGTGTGGCCCTTGACTATTATTTATAGGGCTGAGGTGGCCCTCTATACAAGCTGAGTCTGACATGCCTGCTCTAGGCTTTAGGCATTATGTCAATCTATGACTGTATAAACAGTGTGACAGCACAATCTTTATTTGAAAAATTTAATTGTGGGAACAAATCGGACATGTATTAAGACTTATGCATATATACATACCTTTGTGTGTCTTCATGTGTGTCCGTAAATTTCCCACTGTGCTGTAAGTACGACTGCAACCATCATATTCACATCTGTACCTTTTAATTTCTTTCATGTTTGTGGCTGGATCTGTTGCTTCAATTGTGATTGTAGCATGAGAAGGATTTTCTGGCATAGATCCTGATTTACCAGGGTTGATATGCATATAAATCTGATCTGAACTAATTGTATGATGGATATACCTGTAACAGCAGGAATAGAGGGACATAAGTTCAATCATAAATTTCTTTTCGTTGTTAGAAGTAAATGGATCATATTTTCAAATGCAGAGCTCATGTTTTCATCAGTCTTGTCACACACTTCATTACACCCAGCTTTCCAACGAAATCATATACGCTCATTACTCGGAACATATATGTTCAAGAATCCCTAACTATCGCGAGATACAAAAAAATATATATATTAAGGCTAAGAACGTGGAAATGGCTTTTATTGGCATATGTAGAGAATTAACCTTTACGAAAGGGGCGTACCCTCATTACAGATCCATCCGTACTTTAATAAAAGAAGACTTAAAACATTTATGGTCGGACCTTTCGAAACACAACAGAATAACCTTTTCCTTAACATAAGGGAGAGATTACTGTGTCACTTTCTAAATCTTTACCCTGCATTTTCATCGTGGCCTTCCAGTTTTCCAATGTAACTGGATGATTCCGGACTGTTCTCATCACACAGCCTAGAAGTTGTATACACTGGCAGTTGTTCAAATACTCTTCCGAAAGTAGGAATATCAAAAGCATCTTCCATACATTCTTGCAGTATATTATCAAGGGACGTGTCATTATGTCCTTCTTCGTTTCCCAGCTGAAATTTTTCTTCGGACCATGTCGCCATATTTCTTACGATTGTATCGAGTGCGATCGAGGGAATACGGAAAGAGATATCGATATTGAATTTCGATGTATATAGTCAACATCGATCAACAAAATTTAGCACATACCAAAACTTTTCTAAAATTTGCAGGAGAACATTGAAGTATTCATCTTATAACTCGTTAAATGGAACCGAAGTAAACTATAATCAAATACATATAAGTTCTATAACTTTTTTTAATGATACTAGTCAAAATTTTATATATTTTCGCCTGAAAGAGGTATCGAAATAATAACATAATCACATGATCACATGAGCAAATGTGGTCTTAATTCGTTCTGGTCGTTCTAATTGCAGAAGCCTGTTAGCGATCCGTACTGACTAGTGATCTGGTACCCTAGCTACCTTGCTGCGGAGCTGTAGGTCATATTAATCATATTAATCCTTGTTATGGATCACACGCCTTTCCTCAAGAGCTTACGTTCCTTCATCGCTCAGTACATAGAAATCATTTACATTGCACACTCTATGATGGACACCGTGCTTCATTTTCTTTACTGTATACCATAGCTATTTTTCTCCTCATGCGGATTGCCTATTTTAGCATGGCGTAAGTTGCTTTGAAGATGATCTGTATTTTATTCCTCTTCCAACCGTGTGATTACAATACATTGTGTAGAATATTGCAATCAGGAGGCATTATTTTGGATACTGATTTACATTTAATAATGCCTTTGTATAACATTCTGGCATCTGGTGGTGATCACATTCTCGCTATTGAATTCATACCAGTGCATCAACTTAACTCATGTCAGTTGTTACCGGTAGTATTTTTTTATTGCCAGTGGGGTGGGACTAAGTCCCTTGTACTGCGGTCACTTCTGGCCTATTGTACCAGCCCCAGATGATATGTGAGGGTGATTGTGGAGCAATTGGTGGAATGAAGATTGGCAGGGAAAACCGAAGTACTCGGCGAAAACCTGCCCTAGTGCACTTTGTCCACCACAAATCCCACTTGACCAGACCCGGGATCGAACCCGGGCCGCCGCGTTGGGAAGCCAGCTTGAGATATGGTGCGGCCCAAACCGGTAGTTACGTAGTGATTTGTAGGCTACAATGTTTATGATCCATGATCGTCGAGTATCGGTGTAGCGTTTAGTAATCCGTGGTGTAGTTGGTTTGTGCCGTTATAAAGCTCTTTCCGGTTAGTGTTTCAGCATGGTAGGTGATGAGTTTCGAAGTTTTGTTATCTAATGTCATCGTTGAGGACCTAACGATTAGAAATGTTTTTTATATCAATTCTGAAACGTCTGCTGTTAGTGTGTGTGTGTGTGTGTGTTTTGGTGTTTGAGTAAGAGTATTGGTATGTGAAATGTATGCAAATATAACGAATTGACATGGGTTGCCCTACGTGTGATGGTATATGTACATTTTTTTCATTCACAGTGTTGTGGTGCAGCAGAATATCTGGATAAATTGGGGACAGAATTTTATGTTAATTCTGTTAACTTTTTTTTTTTTAATTTTTAGACACTAAAGGTGTACTGAACGCTCGGATTTCCTTAAGACTGTTATATTTAAGCATAGTTCCACATTTGTATTTTATAGGCTCGTGGCCCGAAGAAACACTTGAAGCGACTGAACGCACCAAAGGCATGGATGTTGGACAAGCTTGGTGGTGTTTATGCACCTCGACCAAGTACAGGGCCCCACAAACTAAGGGAGTCTCTTCCTCTTGTAATTTTCCTTCGCAACAGACTCAAGTATGCCCTTACCAACTGTGAAGTTAAGAAAATCGTTATGCAGCGTCTTATTAAAGTTGATGGGAAAGTTCGTACTGATCCAAACTATCCAGCTGGCTTTATGGGTATGTATTCAAGAAAATGTTGTTGCTCTTGCCACGTAAACTATGCGTTTGATGAATATGATTAATTTTTAATGCAATGAACTCAAATTATATGTAAGTATGTAAACAAACTATGCTTTTTGGAGACCCCTTTAACCATTAGTTTACGGAGTTCTATGTGCTGTGTGTAACATCTTGCATAGTTTCGTTTTCAGCCCTGTAACTCTGAATTTTTATAATGTAAATTTTCAATATTTAAAACAAGTCGCGATTATTGTAATTCAAATTAATGCTATAATGCATTTGCATCATTGCCAGGATTTTGACCCATTAAAGCAAAAAAAAAAGCCTCGTCAGTTACACTATTATGGTTCAAACTGCTTGGCGCCTTTTAACGAAAATTTTAGCACAAAGTGATCTTGGTCTGCTACCTGAGCACGCACAAGAAAGAAAAATTGGGTAGTTTGTAGGAATTGCGCTGTCTTGTCTAGCGCTAAAATTGAGATCTAAATTCAAATTGCTGGCAGTTGTAGAAGTTCACCTCTTTAGCTTGTCATATCTAGGATCTACACAAAATCAGGATATGCAGTGGTATATTATGGCCATCATGTTATCATTGCACCATGGCCAGGTAATGACCAAATTCTGGCAGAACTGATTCAAGCAGGAGGTGAAACCTTACGTTTCATGATCCATGAACATGTTAATTTTATTTTGGATAAGGAATAAGTGCCTGAGTAGTGGAATAAGCCTATTATTGTACAAACTTATAAGAAGGGCTGTAAAAGTGGCTAGTAATTATTGAGGCCTATGACTGCTTCCAACTTCATATAAAATTTAATCCAGTATTCTCTCAAGGTTAAGCCCATACTTAGATGAAATTATTGTGGGGGTCGTTATTGTGAGTTTTGACGTTATCGATCTTTGAACTCTTCAGGTGCCATAGAAAAAAAATAGGAGTAGAGTTAAACTGTACAGTTTATAGGCTTCAAAAAAGCCTGTGGTTCAGTTAGGGAAGCATTATATATTTTCACTGAGTTTGAGGTACTCGTGGAACTAGTTATACTTATTAAGGTGCGTTTAAATGAAACATATAGTAAGGTAGTAGTATAATAAACATTTGTCTGATATGTTTCTTATTCAGAATGGCCCATAAGAAGAATATCATTTCTTACTACTGCTTTTCACCTTTGCTTTATCATACTCCATTAGGAAGGACAAGGAAAATGATGTGGGACTGAAATTAAATGGGATGCATCAGCTTCTGGTCTATGCTGATGATGTAAATCTATTATGAAATAATGTATATATCGTAAAAAAAACACAGAAGCTGTCATCGATGCCAATAAGGAGGTTCATTGAGAAGGAAACAGAGAAGATGAAGTATATGTTAATGTCTGTTACTACAATGCAGGGCAAAGTTTTAATACAAAGACAGCTAATAGATGCCTTGAAAATGTGGTGAAACTCATATATTTGTGGATGAGTAACAAATCAGAATGTGATTCATGAGGAAATTAAGAGCAGATTAAATTTTGGTAGTGTTTGCTACAGTTCAGTTCAAAGTTATCTTCTCATCTGCTTTCTAGAAATGATAACATTGGAATATATAAAACTATCATTTTGGCTGTATAGGTGCCTCAGACACTAAGGGGAGAACTTGAAGGGATTTGGTGCTGTAGAGAATATTTGGACTGAAGATGGATGAAATAATAGGAGGCCAGGAAAAATACATAGTAATGAGCTTCAGAACTTATACTCAACCAAATATAATTAGAATGGTCAGGTCAAGGAGGATGAATTGGGCAGAAGATGTAGCATGCATGGGAGAGAAAAGTAATGTTTACAGGGTGATTTGGACTTTATCCATCGTCCTGGTTTTTAAGATAAATAAAAACACGACGATGGATAAAGTCCAAAATCCCAACATATCAGTGTGTTATACACCATCATCAGAATCCTATAGTAACTAATGTTTACAGGGTTTTGGTTTAAAAGCCAGAAGGAGAAAGACCACTAGGAAGACTGAGATGTAGGTGGGAGGTAACAAGGTGGATCATTGGGACATAATGTGGGTTGGTATTGACAAAATGAATCTGGCTTAGGACGGGGAACATTTTAGGGATGGATTGCATTGGTATGTATAGGATAAAATTGGCTTAGGATGGGGAACAGTGGGGGGCTGTTGTGAATGGTGTAATACAGATTCTGATAATGTGCCTTATCCTTGGCCCTAATGAAAGGCCAGAGGATTTCTTCACGAGTCTGGTTTTTGGCTACTGAAGGCAATGTTCTTACTGTCATGCATGTTATTCCACACACTTTCAGAGGCGAA
The DNA here is from genome assembly GCF_002891405.2 of Cryptotermes secundus. Taxonomy (NCBI): domain Eukaryota; kingdom Metazoa; phylum Arthropoda; class Insecta; order Blattodea; family Kalotermitidae; genus Cryptotermes; species Cryptotermes secundus. Next base: position 403,377 of record NW_019725862.1, read on the forward strand.
TTTTTTAGGAATCAAGCAGTCTCTGTTGGCCATAGCTGTTTATGTTACAGGCTAATATCATCTGTTGATATATCCACTATATTAAAACCCTTGACATTTAGTTACTATAGTGATTGAGACTAGCTCTTTCTAAGGGACCCAACAGAATAGGTGTTTTCCCTCATCTGAGGACGGAAACAGATCCAGTTTCCGAAACATCGTGTTTTTCTTAGTTATCTTAAAATCAGGACGATGGATAAAGTCCGAAAACCCAGTATCTCCCTTGACATTTGTTTCTTATGAGTGATCGTTTTGTCTCTTATAAATGTATGTATGAGAAGGTATTACGATTCTGAAAAAAAAGGTCAGTCTTGAGATTTAAATGGGTTTACACATTTTGAGCCCCATGAATAGCAAGAAAGTGATTTTTTCCAGTGTTGTGTATGGATGTGAAGCTTCTGGCACCTGAACCGTTGGACAAAATATATTCATATTTGATAAGTTATTTTGTTGAAAATGGCTTCTGCAATTTTGATTAAATTTAGGTAGTTCTTGGCAATCCTCTCCCAAAATGAAACTGTGTGGGCAGTATATTCGGGAAAGTAGCAGTACAAGTTATGAACGTAAACATGAAATATCAATTTTGTCAAAACCAAATTTACCATTTGGAAGGGTTTCAGTAGTGTACCAAGAAATAGTTGTTTTCCCTACAAGGTATTGTAATGTAGGTTAGTTGTATATGATTAAGTGTGCAGTGTGTGTACACTGATTTCCTCATGTTCCAGTCATGTTATTTTCCACTTGGTCTCTCTGCCTAGTCTGGATATTCCCTAGTGGTTTTATATTCAATAATGTTTCGATTAACAAAATAATTCCATTGTTTCTATTGTCGATAAGCCAAAAATTTAATTAAGTATTGGAAGATGGGACATATTTACCAAATGAATCCAGACTAGGGTGGCCAGTATTGTAACTGGGGTGATGCATGGTAAAGATTAATTGGCTAATATTTAAATATTCCAGTGTATATAAATATCATGAGTTAGTATAAAAAATTGTCTTGTGAAGAACATTACACAGTGATGTAAAAAAATTTGTTAATTTCATGTCTGATTGATATTATTTTGTTATGATTTTGCAGATGTTGTGACAATTGAGAAAACTGGAGAATATTTCAGGTTGATATATGATGTCAAGGGACGGTTTACCATTCACAGAATCACAGCTGAAGAAGCAAAGGTAAATTATGATTGTGCTCTTTTTAGGTTAAAGGAGTACACAAGAGCCATTGCAAATGAAATTTCAAATAACTTGTTCCCCAGCCAACAGAAATATTGGAAAGTGTTCCACATATTTCTTCAGACTTAACTCTGAAGCAGAGAAGTAAAAGGCTTAGCAGGATGCCATCCACAAGTGTCAAGTTTACTTCAACAAAGGGAGTAGGAGAAGGCAGTGTTACTTAATATTACCTGACTTGATTAAACATTTTGCTCCACTTATTTATTACTTTGGTGTACTATTTCCATTACCATATGTATGTTTTATTATGTACTGAATTCTGGTTGGTCTAGTGGATGATTTAAATGGCATTAGGCTACTAAATGTATGAAGGTAGTGACAGTTTTAAGTTAATGTTTCCCCATGTGATTTAGTTTGAGTGTTTATGGTTACAAGGAAATGTTAATTTGTGCACCATTTTTTATCAAGCATTCCACTCCCCGTGTTCCATACATGTAGCACAAAACCTCATTGGGAAAAACATTAGAAAATGCGAAGGGTTACTATATCAAATCTTACTTCTTTGCTGTTAATTTTGCTGGAGTGGCCAAAAACGAAACTGAAGCTTAATCTAGCTCTGGAACTGAGGCATCTACACACAGATGAACATACCTGCTGGAATTTTCTTAAACCTGGGGGGGGGGGCAGCCAGCATGTAAGGCTGGCAATCTCACCATCAGCTGTTGATTGTCTAGAACAGTGGTTCTCAACCTTTGTCATACCATGACCCGGTAAATTCTTTTCTATAAGACGACCTGGTATAATTGATGTCAGGTCCTGGTACCAGGCCACAGCCTGGCAGATGAGAAACACCAGTCTAGAAAATGTGGAGACCTCAAGTCTCACAATCCTGTGGGCCTTCATGGTCTGTTAAAGGGATAGCTTCACCTTTTTCTTTCCCTGCCATCTTCTTTTTTCTTCAGATAATTAATACCAGTTGAATACTCTTAAGAGGCCCTCGCTATATTTAAAATGGCCACTACACTATCCTCTCCAAATGTCATTTAAATTGCTGTTTAGCCACTTGTTTGCATGCTGTTCACAATTTGTGTTAACTGTCCAACAGAATTGAATAAAATTTTTGTGGAAAATTAATAATGATAGTTGCCCTGTTTCCTTTTAACTGTTCTGAAACACACTTAGAATTGAACGAAGAAGCCGTATTTGTTGACCAATGGGCATAAGATTGCTGATTGTAAAAAAAAAAGTGTTAAGTGACATACGCAGAGGTTTGTAAGTATGTTTTGTCCTTTTTCACCCCCCCCCCACACCCCCAATCTTAATGGCATTCATATCTGATATTATTTGTGGCATCAAGTTTGTTTGAAATATACATTTTTATACTTCCATTGATGATTGAATAGTATTAAGGCACTGCATAATGATTATGCCATGATTTGATCCTTACTCATCTGAGGAAGTTTTTACTTTTATTTTGCTGCTGCTGAAGGAGTATATACAGTATAAAAAAGAAATTATAGTGATCATATTTTGATGTTGAAATAAAAACGAACCATTCACGTGAAAGTGTTCCAGCATATTTTATTGTATTGTTCTTTGCACAAGCTTATCCATAGTATGTTCTAATATGTTAATAACAAATAGATCATAGGCCATCCCTTGTTGCTATATTCATTTTCCTGGCTTTTGCCTTATCTTCTTGGTTCTATCAGTTTTTTTGGGGGGGGGAGGGGTATTGTACAGTTCCTTCCCAATGAAATCATGGAAAGTGCCAATTATGTACATGGTCTTTCCTTAGCTGGAAAGGGATAATGAGTTTGATTACAGATAAGAAACCAAGAAATAAATTTCTTTGAAATGAACAAGTACTTAATGACAGGTTCAAGGTGATAGATGTCTTTCAGTTCTTTGAATATCAACAGATATGACAGTTTTGTATACGGTTAATGCAAGTGTAAGTTTAGAAAAAACTTGCTTCAGTATGAATAACTGATTAGCACTAACTGGCATAAGCAACTAGTCTCATATATTTTCTTAGGCCTTTGGGCAGATGCTGGTATAACAATTTAAAATATATCTTGATGCTTTTTTCACATTTTAATTCATTGTTATTGTTTCACATTTCTGTTTCCCTTTGAGGAAAATAGTGCTTTAGTCAAAAGGTAAGTTTTCTTGCTCACTGTACCTGTTGATCCAGGGGCTGGACTTTTATTTCCTACTCACCTCTGTTGTGTTTGGGTGACTGACTACGTACTTGCAGCCTACCAGTTTAACTGAGCTAGTTCCTCACTACATATTTCAGCTCTGAAGATGGGGGCAGCATATTTCTCAGAAATAGTGGTATCCACCTACAAGACTACATCATGTCACATATCAGAGGAACAGTGAGCCAAAGTGTCATTGAATAAGTAATAAGCAAAGTAACTAGCATGTTATGGTCACCATTCACATCTTTAAATATTGTATACCTATGTAGCTAGGGCTTTTATTTTATGTAAATTAAATTTCCGGTGTACTATAATTGCAGTACAAGCTTTGCAAGGTAAAAAGAGTGCAGACAGGCCCCAAAGGAATTCCTTTCTTGGTGACTCATGATGGAAGAACGATCCGATACCCAGATCCAGTCATCAAGGTGAATGATACGATCCAACTTGATATTGCCACATCAAAAATAATGGATAGCATCAAGTTTGATTCTGGTGAGCAAGGCCGGAACACTTTCACTATTTATGTCATGAGGTCTTTCAATACATTAATTTATTCTTTAGTGCATCACCTCCCTCAGATTTGATTTTTTGTAGCGCTGATGAAAATAATCATATCTGTACTAATTTTAGAAGCACTGTTTTCTTTAAAATGATTTGAGGCCGTGGAGTTGATTGTGTATGTGTTAGCCTGAATCAGCTGACAGCAAGTGTTATAATTTGAAACATTGTGTAGCTCAACAGATTGTGTTGACAGAACTGTATGAAGCACAAAATCATCGTCGTTGAAATCAGAACCGTCTGAACATTTCTCCAAGGGTCTGGCAGGCTATACTATTGGCCATGTTCAGCAATTTTTAAAGAATACTTGCAGTGCGTATTAGCAGCTAAAACATTAAGTCATCCATGAGAAGAATTTTAACTGAAATTCCTGTCCAGGATTTTAAAAACTGTTTGAACAATGGACAAAGCCCTGGAAACATTGTAAAGAACTGGAGGGAGATTACTTAGAAAAGTTCTAGGTTGGTAATATCTGCAACTCTTAGAATAAAATTTTAAAAACAATTGGTCACAACTTATTTGACTGACCTTGTACAGTACTTATATGTGGTGCTTACATGCAGACTTGCAAGTAAGAACTGCACCAGCAGTATGTACTCTGATACTGTAGAGTAATGTTTGTGTTATGGGATGGGCAGTAGGATTTTAACTTTGGCGGGGGGGGGGGTTGCTGTATTAGTGTTGAAAAAATATAACACTCAGCCGACAAGTGCACACTCTGTCACAGTAGTAGTGCAACATACAGTTAGTGGAGGTTAAAAATTATCTTAGCAAGTTCAGGTAGATAGCCAGAAAGAGTTTACTGGTTAACTTACCTTCAAGCCTTTTGATGCTTTTTGCTGATCAGCCTAGAGTAGTCAGGATAGAAAAGTAATTTTTAAATGCTTTTAATTTTTATTGTTAATATTTGATGCATTTTTCCTTGAATTTTGATCTTTTGCTCCCCAAAATTTGGTGGTGAGGAGATACGTGGTTTGCCCTCTGCTGGCACCGGTGAACAGAATGCAAAGAGTTTGAGTGTTGAAACAAGTGGTACATACAGTAACAACTGTGCTTTAAAGGGGTAAGCTAGAAACTTGACTTGATAAAGTTCATTATGATGAATGTTGGGATGCCAGGGTGGTTGTGAGAGAACATTTCTGGTTCAGAAGAAAGCAGTCTTCTGGGATTTGGCACCATGTATACGAAGAGGGACCCAAAAATAACCAGAACTGACCTGTTGCGCGCGCATGGTTTGTAGTTACGAGTTGTGCTGCTAGGTGGTGTTAGCTGGGGGTCTCCCGCGACTGTTAGTGAGCTGGCGTCAGTCTGAGTTAAGTGGTTTGTCTGTGGTGCTCTGTTGTGTGCGTTCTTGTTTCAACCCTTTGGCGATTAGTGAGATGGCCGACCAGAAGGAACAAAGAGTGCGTGAAATTTTGCTTTCTGTTAGGGAAAACTGCAGCCGAGAC
>NW_019725862.1:409081-428925 GCF_002891405.2 Cryptotermes secundus
TTTTGAGCAGTGGCAAAAGTGTTGGGACAAGTGCATTAATGCACATGGACAATACTTTGAAGGGGACTAATATACAGTTCAATAAAAATGCAAAAATAAAAAATAACAAAAATAAATTCCAGTTATTTTTGGGTCCCCCCTTGTATGTGGTGTTAACCGACGTTTCGGAGGAACGTATCGCCTCCATCTTCAGGGTAGAAGGAAAATATAAGAAATCCAGAAGCGAAGAGACCATGAGAACCGGTAAAAGCAGACTGCTCACGGTCTCTTCGCTTCCGGATTTCTTATATTTTTCCTTCTACCCTGAAGATGGAGGCTATACGTTCCTCCGAAACGTCGGTTAACACCACTTATACATGGTGCCAAATCCCAGAAGACTGCTTTCTTCATAGTCACTGCCGTGAAAGCCTCAAATCTTACATTTCTGGTTCAGTTTAATGTATATTAATGTGGAAATTTTTACATAGAAGAAATCTGATATAGGGTGGTTCTTTTAGTGGTGCGGATTTTATCATTAACATTCTTGAAATTAGTGTTTGGAAAACTATAGTTTGTGGATTGGAGGTCTGTAAGATTCCTCTGTTCCCCTACCATGTAGTTATTTATAAACGGATCGATGATATAAGAGTATATTCACATGGCATATGAAGGCAGTGCTTTAAATCGTTGGTGTATTGCAAAATCCTTCAGAATATTTCATAAACTATCGCTGGACGTATTAGCACGGATGTCATTTTGTTTGTACATACCTGACACTTGAGTATTCACATTTTTCCAATTCTTTCCACCACTGTAGGTAATCTGTGCATGATAACTGGAGGGCGTAACTTGGGACGTGTGGGCACAGTTGTTAACAGAGAGCGACATCCAGGATCCTTTGACATAGTCCACATTAAAGACTCCCAAGGACATACATTTGCCACAAGGTAAGCAATTGCAAATTTATTAAGACATTCACTGGCAAAATCTGCTAAGTTGATTCATCAGAGAGGCTTCAATACTGCCAGTGTCAACATAAGTTTACGGGAAACAGAGTTAGTAATGTTCTCTGTATTAGAAGGATTGAATAAAACCCAGGTTTTGTCTCTAAGGACAATACCTTTTATTCAGTGACAGTGAATTTCTGAGTTGCATAGAGTCCTGTATAAATCTTGAAAGTTTGTGTCCACTTCTGAAAAGTGGCGTGTAGTTACATATGTAACACCACAGAAATAGGAGATGCTTGAATGGTCATTTATATCAGTAGGCATTACTAATTGCTAATATCATTTTATTTTCACAGTCTCTCTTATTACACTTGAATTTTGTGTATGTGTTATTGATGCAACTCACATCTGAGATATGATTCACAGCAGAGTTTTGGGTTTCAGAATTGTATTGTATTGTGTGCGCTTGCATGCATATACCCCCCCACCACCACCACCACCAAAGTAGTTATCACATCAAAAGATTAGGAGCGCTGAAAGAAGAGATCCCGAAGGAGTGTTTCTGATGTCAATTTTATACCCAAATCCATTCCATATAAACCACCATCAGAAGACGAAGGAAATTTTTGTGCTGACAGGATTTTAGGATATTATTGTTCTTCACTTCTATCACCAATCATGCAGCTCTCTTCACATTCTAAGATTTTTTAACCCCTAATGATATGCAGGTAACAGTCAACAGCATCAGTTTATATCATACTTCTGTTTTATATAACTGGATTTATTGTATTTTTACATCAAGCGTTTTTATATATTTTTATAATAATCGCCATGTCCCCAGCGCCCCGGCAGGCTGCTGGCCCCAGGTGCCCTCGGACAGCTTTTGGCCACTCCAGTCAGTGGCACTTCTGCTTCGCGTGGTCTCCTGACCCGTCTTGTAACATGGACCAAGGAGTCTGATGTGTGGGAGTCAGTGGGACTCTACTAAACCCAGAGGCAAAGTGAAAGTGTGGGGTGTACCGCTAAGGGAGGACGGCCACTCAGTTCCTGAATGGGATGGCCGGCCAGCACTCCCGGAGCGCCTCGGCTCCGGTCGCAGGCACACACGGGACCCAAAAGATGGTGAACTTTGTCCGGCCAGGACAAAGTTAGGGGAAACCCTGATGGAGGTCCGCAGTGATTCTGACATGCAGTCTATCGTCAGAGCTAGGTATAAGGGCGAAAGACTAATCGAACTATCTAGTAGCTGGTTCCCTCCGAAGTTTACCTCAGGACAGCTGGTGCCGAGTTGGAATGGGCCAGTCTCATCCGGTAAAGCGAATGATTAGAGGCCTTGGGGCTGAACCGACCTCAACCTGTTCTCAGACTTTTAATGGGTGAGATCTCCGGCATGCTTGAGCGAAGCCGCGAGGAGAAGAGGAGTTGGGGGGGGGGNTCTCTTGAAGGATGATGGTGCCAAGTGGGCCAATTTTGGTAAGCAGAACTGGCGCTGTGGGATGAACCAAACGCCGGGTTAAGGCGCCTAAACCGGAGCTCATGGGAGACCATGAAAGGCGTTGGTTGCTTAAGACAGCAGGACGGTGGCCATGGAAGTCGGAATCCGCTAAGGAGTGTGTAACAACTCACCTGCCGAAGCAACTAGCCCTGAAAATGGATGGCGCTAAAGCTCCGTGCCCATACCCGGCCGCCGGAAGGCAGGGCTGTGATGCTGAAGTCCCGGCGAGTAGGAGGGCCCGGTGGTGAGTGCAGAAGGGTCTGGGCATGAGCCCGCCTGGAGCTGCCGCCGGTGCAGATCTTGATGGTAGTAGCAAATACTCAAGAGAGGGCCTTGAGGGCTGATGTGGAGAAGGGTTTCGTGTGAACAGCCGTTGCACACGATTCAGTCGATCGTAAGCCCTAGGAGAGATCCGATGCCGATGAGGCGGGGTGGCTCCCCGCCCGTCGAGGGCGAAAGGGAATCCGGTTCCTATTCCGGAACCCAGCAGCGGAACCGAACTGTCGGGTCCTCAAGAGAAGCTCGTCGGGGTAACCCAGATCGCATTAAGTGGAGGAACTGTTTTGGAAGAGACTGTGGACCTGTCATCTGATAGATTACTGATGATGATGATGAAGTATCCAATTTTGTTGGTTCTGCAGTTCAGTGGTGTATATGTGTGTAAATCATGTGTTTGCCTGATGATGGCTATCAATAGCCGAAACACGTAGCAGGACTGAAAATGGTCTGATCTTGATATTACTTGTGTTGTGATGGATATAATAAAGAAATTAAACTTCTGTTGAATTTCCTCACCTGTTCATTTACACATGAGTTATAGTCCAACTCAAATCTACGGAGGACAGTAATTACTATATTATTAGTTTGTTGATTGTTTCTTAGGTAATTAATTTCTTGAATAAATCCCTTCATAGAATTATTTTCTGATATATCATTTGTTCCTTGCCACAGAACAAGGATGTCTTTCTGCGTTAATTTATTCACTTCTTGTATATTAGTACCCACCAATTGTGGTGCACTTGCATTTGGTTTCACAATTCCCAGTATGTCAGAAGTATCACCCAAGTCATGTCTCAGTTCNACTGGTCAGTTCATATGAACGAGTATTTGGAGAATTGTTTTTGGGTAATAGTAGGGTCTGTTTATGCATTATTTTATCTTGTATTAAGTTCTTTGAGGTTATAATCGTTGGTATACATAATGTGACTTCCGCTTTCCTTTTCTCATTTATTTTGGTATTTGCAAGGGCTTCAGGGTGACTTTTCTTAAATGCTGCTCCATTTTGTCTTCGCTGGGTACTTTTTTGGGTTAGTGTGCTCTCTTCCCTGTTTGTAATAACTTGACAGGTTTTTTATAGGAGTAACTTTCAGTGGTGTAGAGGCATTGTTAAGCTAATAAACATTCAAGTTTCCTGCTCTTTATGGAATATGAAGTTACATTGCATTGTACAGAAACCTGTCACAGGCCTCTGGTGTAAGTCATGTGTAGTCCACACCCTAACACACAATTTAAGATAAATTTTAATGTTATCTTTCCATCTGCACCCAGGTCTTTCAAGTGATATTTTCCCTTAAGGTTTTTTTGGTATTCATATAGATTTCTCACCTTCCCCACTTGTGTTGCATGATCAAGTATCCTCATTCTTGATTTGTTCACCTTTTCTGAAGAATAGATGCAGATTATTCTATCCTTTTACTTCCTCTTTCTTAGATGAAATTGCCCTCACCATATTCTGAAAACCCTTCAATCCACATGCTTTCCTAAGGGTGACACCATACTTCACACCCATAGAGAATGACAGGCAAAGGATTCTGGACTGAATGGTGGCAAGGACTTCCCAATCTTACTCTGTATGCTAGTCATATTGTAGAATTCAAGGAAAGGCCCATGCAGTTCTAAATGTATGGTATTAAGACTATATGTAGGCCTGATCGAAGCTGTATTTAACATTCTCTTAGTTAATACAGTCAAAACATGGCCAAAAATAATTTTCATCTAATGGTCGCTGATGTGGCTTACAGATGCCTTACCAGCATTACCCAAGTTGAAGACACTTCCACATTGTATATTTTTCACTTGAATTTTGTGTGTACTATGTTTGTGTTTGCTTTATTCTGTACACCATAGTGAAAGTTTGAATTTTGTTAATTAAGATGTGTGTGTGTGTGTTAAGGTTATTGTTCTCAAATTCTATAATTATTAATTCACATCACTAGTCTTAAGTGTCTTGCATAAGTGTATAAATTCAGAGATTAGAAATGTGCAGCTCTTCCTCTGTTAAGGAAGAATTATGAAGATATGGTTGACTCATTAAAGGCACAAGGGGAAGTAATGTGATGAGGCATCACTGAAAATGATTGTTCACTAAACTCTTGCTAATCTGGAATAAATGGGTGGAGAGGTCATCCAGATTAAACAATATCCATATAAATAAATAATAAATGAAAATAAATAAAATATCACTACAAAGCCTTTATTTAAAAACTATAAAGAGCATATATATATCCATCACTAGAAAGTTGCTCGTGACTTTTGGTATGACCTATGAACCTATGAACACTATGAACTATGTCATTTGTACCTTTTTGTTGTCTTTAAATAACAATATTGTGATACATTGAATATCTCTATTCCATTATGGAATGCACTGAAGAAGAAATATGATCTATGATCCAGTTTCTGTGGTCTGAGGATGTGAAAAATAGTGAAATTTTTGTAGAATGACAGTTGAATATGATGTTGAGTGTATAAGCTGGAGGAAGCTTTGGAAATTGGTGTAAAGATGTAAAAAGGAAGTATACAGGTACATAAGTCTGAGTGACTTATCTTTTGTAGAGTTTAAGAAGCGGATCATAGTGTATCCAGAGCAGTCTAGTTGGCCAGAGCTTTTGCCTCATGCTGCTTTCTTGCTTCGTGTACTCTTTGGTCCTGAAGATGTGTGATATATCACCCTTAAATCCCAGTTGACTTTTTGCTGGCAGTAACAATCTCAGGAGATTGAGCTCTGAAGTTCCATTTCTGTTTGAACAATTTTTACTAGCTCATATATGTAGTGTACTCTAATAGTGAACAGAAGTTGATCTCAAGGTTTGTTCCAATTTACACATTTTTAGCCCCCTGATACAAAAAGTGTTTCTGCAGTGCAATATGTATGTATGTATGAATGAATGAATGAATGAATGGGATGTATGTGCATCCTGCCAGTGCTAGAGCAGTTGAGCATATTTAATTTATATTTGGTATAAAAGTCTGTACCTTTTAGGTAATGTGTGGTAAATATGAACATTCCAGCTCCAAAGATAGATGGACTCAAAAAACGACAGATTTCTCAAAAACAGCATGAATGGTTTTGATTAAATAGCAATAGTAATGGAGACTAATCTCCCTATATGAAACTGCATAGGCATTGTTTTAATGGTACACACACTAGGGGACCACATGTGAATACTGAATCTGGCTATACTGGTCATATGGATCTCTTTGTTTAGTGCTTAGTAACAACATTGGTCTGCCAAGCAATGGCCAGTCTCGTTTCTGAAGTAATGTAGTCATGAAGAAAGCAGTCTTCTGGGATGTGGCGCCATGTAGATGTGGTGGTGTTAACATCCAAGAAGACTGCTTTCTTCATAGTCACCGCCATGAAAACCTCAAATCTTACATAATGTAGTCATGGTTAATTGTATGTAAGAAAGTATGGGCATTGTCTTTGTGTTGATATTGAAATGTGCTTGATTTTATACCAATGGAACTATTCTCTTTTTGTTACCAGATTGAACAATGTGTTCATAATTGGTAAAGCCACCAAACCATATGTGTCACTGCCACGCGGAAAGGGTGTGAAACTCAGTATTGCAGAAGAGAGAGATAAGCGGCTTGCTGCAAAGGCTGCTACTGGATAAAAGATGTTAACACTGCTTAAAAGTTGTCCTTGTATGATGAGTCAATAAAATTGGTTTCCATGTGGTGGTGTTCCTCCATGCTCCTAATACAGGTATCCCTTCCTTTACAAAGGTAATTCATGCCATGAAAACGGTTTGTAAGAACATCCCTGATATTTTTAATATACGTTTTAATGGTAAATAAGCATTGAAATGAAGACAGTATTGCTTGTTTATGATAGTGTTGCAAATAAAACTCTCACTATTTACATTAATTTTCTCATAGCTGATGCAGTGATACAGCTTACAGCAACATTATTGCTGTTCTTACTGTCTTTGGCTTCTCAGTACCTGTTAACCACTTTCACTTATTTGGGATCCATGATAAGTACTAATAATACAAATATTTATGGATAAAATGTAAGCATCAAGGATACAGTTGATTGTGTATATTAATGAGGTGCAGACAGGCTGGGAAGGTGGGAGATGTACAAGAATGGGAATATCTGCTTAATCCCATGTGTTGGTATTTCTCCACCTTCACAGAACGACTTATTATGAAAGAAAATTGTTTGTTGTAGTGAGAATGAAGTTTGTGATATGAAAAATAGGTGCAAAGTAATATGCTTCATTGTAGAAAAAATTCATAAAATGAGCGATGTCTGTAAATGCGTCCCAGAATTAATACAACTTTTGAATATTTCTTGGCTCTTCCAAAAAAGAAACAAAATACCAGCAAACCTATTGGTGAATACTATATTCTTAACACTTTTCAGTGTTAGGGGTGAAGGGGCCATCAAAGGAGGAAGGTATTGAAATAGTTCTGCCTGCTGCATATAGCATTAATTCAAAACGTATTGGCCATAAGTATACTTATGTAGGGCTGAACTAAAGCAATTTAGCCTTGGCTCAGATAGGAATTGCTGATCCATACTGCCGCTTCTTTAATGGTTCTGACTTCCTACATTCCTTACAAGTCTCAAGATTAGAGTCTTGTACCATACCTAAGCTGGGGTGCTTAGTGGTGTGCACATAAAGTAAAATAACTATCTTGTTCTTAGCTGTCTGAAAATAGCTAGTAAAATATCACAGTTACTTGTGAAACAGCACAGTTTTTCAGTGTAGTCTTCACAAGTTACCAAATGCCATGGGTGTGAAGGGAGCTATGTAACTTTGTATTCAAGTTGGCTAGAGACATGTTAACATCTAAAGTGGTGACACTGCTGGGTTCACATCCTAGACATCCTTCTCTAAAGACCCTGGTATACATCGGATCAGATATATGAAGAGGTTATGTGCTAAAAGGAACCAAGTGCTGATGAGGTATCCGTGGCATTGCATATTGATGGTTTTGTAAATATACCAAATTTGAATTGTCAAAATTTAGACCCCATATGAAAATTATACAGGGATGGACAAAAATATGGAAACACATTGTGAAATGCATGCCTGAATTGAAGTGTTTATTTTAGCGACGCTGTCTTATCTGCCCAATACCACTACCTGTACAACCTCCGAAATATGTTTCAAGCTTCATTTGTTGTCGAGACAGTGTTCTGTGCAGTTTTTAGTGCATCATGTCAGAGCTAACAGAATTAGAATGTGGGCAAATTGCTGGGGCCTGTATGGTGGTTGCTTCCATAATCAAGGTAGCCGAGGTTTTTGGTGTTTCGCGAGGCACATTATCCAAGATTATGACCTGATACCGGAGGACTAGAAAAACCGCATCCGATAAACACCAGAGTGGACAGAAATGTGTTTTGAGTGATCGAGACAGATGAACATTGCGTAGGATTGTGACGAAAAATAAGACTGCAGCTGCAAAAGTGATTGCTATACTGAATGTCACACTCACAAACCCTGTCAGCACCAAAACAGTATGAGGGGAACTCCACAAGCAGGGTATTTCTGGACGAGCTGTAATTCCAAAGTCACTCATCAGTGATCAAAATGCAACTAAGAAGAGAGTGTGGTGCTGAAGTCATAAAATCTGGACTAGGAGCAATGGAAGATGGTCATTTGGTCGGATGAGTCCACCTTCACACTGTTTCTGACTTTTGGCCAAGTTTACGTCTGGAGAACGCCATCTCAAGCTTAAGATCCAGATTGTTTGCTGCCAAGAGTGAAACATGGCGGGGGTTTCATCATGGTATGGGCAGACATATCGTGGTATTCTGTCGGACTCATCATTACCCTGCAAGGCCACTTCACTGTCAACGACTGTGTGACCATTTTGTGCAACCAGGTCCATCCCATGGTGCAAACTTTGTTCCCCAGTGGTGATGCCATTTACCAAGATGACAGTGCCCATGTTCACACAGCTCACATTGTCCAAGACTGGTTTTCTGAGCACTAAGATGAAGTGTCACATCTGCCCTGGCCCCCACAATCACCAGATATCAATATTATTGAGCCTTTGTGGTCTATTTTGGAGAGCAATCTGCGTGCAGGCTATCCACCTCCATCATCGTTAACAGAACTCCCCAATGTTTTGCAGGAAGAATGGTTCAAGAGTCCCTTGCAAATCATACAGAACCTCTGTTATCCATTCCAAGGAGCCTGCAAGCCTGAGGTTGTCCTACACCATATTAGTCACGGTAATGTTGTTGGGTGTTTCCATATTTTTGTCCATCCCCTGTACAATTGTAATACACTCTGGGAATTTTCTCAAGTTTGCTGGCAGCATCCAGTCAGCTCTTTGACAGTAATGGCTAACCATTAGTCTCATGCACAGGATGTACAAGCTGTCCTCAAAACAATGGGATCAATATGTGGAGTTAAGGGGTCTCTCATTTACGCTGAAGCACTTGAAGACATGTCAGTACTGTTCAGGAATGCTTTGAGTCCACAGTTTCATTTTAGACTTTGTTCTCCAAGGAATGACTTCTGCCCATTACACCCTGAGCTAATTTTCCCAGGTCCCTAGTTATCTGCCACTTTTGCCCATATCACCTGATTGAGATACCTGAAGCAATGCAGATGGCATCATGTAACTCGTTAAGGGTAGGGTGAAATCAAAGGTGCAGTGTCAGCATAAACATCTATCTGTAATATGAGGTCTGACACTAAAGCTGATGAACACACCAACATGTGCTTCCCGTGGCAGCAGTGAAAAGAATCAGTATGTTTGATCTGTTTCATCCTGGTCCGTCACACTAACAATATTATAAAAGGTTCAGAATATTAATACATACATACAATGCCATCACAATACAATGAGTATGAAATCTAATGTTTACACTAAAATATTTATAAATTTCAGTTTCCGTGCAGGTAAACTTGCCCAGCTTATAACCCCTCAGGGCGGACTGCGTAGAAATCACTTCTCATTGTTGTAGTTCAATCGCTATCGTGGGAACATGTTTGTTGGCAAAGCCGTTCCTCATCCATGGCTGCCGTATATTTGCGTATTCCGCGGTCGTAGTCTATAGTAATTACCTAGCAACGGGTCTACATGCTACACTATTTTTATTAAGTTTTATCTGCATTGAAATAAGATTTATTGTATTCTTTTGAAGCACGTGTATATTTAATTTCATATATAATTTTGTTTTACGGTGTAATAACAGTGAATTTGTGATGTATCCTTGCAAGAAATGCAACCGCACTGTATGTAAGAAGTTATACCCTTAAAATGAAATTAATTTTCCAACACAATCTTAATGAAGGTTGTCGCAGTCATCATTTTTCAAATTACTATTTCTTTATCAAACTTTTGCTCGCCATTAGCTCTCCACATGATTGCCTCTCGTTCCAATCTGACATTAATTCCGTGAGTGACTAATGCGCTGCTAACTCTACGAGACTTAATATTGCTAAAACACGTGTTATGCCCTACTCCAGGAAGACAAATATATTCTGAGTTGCGAGTATCAGCTGTGCCATGCTACCATTACATGCACCAGCAATATTGAGGACCAAGGTGTTTTCTTTGATCCAAAATTATATTTTCACATTCATGTTGATTTCTTATTTGCCGAATGCATAGAGCCGTTAGATCTTATTCGCTCCATAACCATCAGATTTTATTATCTGAATTGTTTATATGTGCTATATACCTACGTTAGTCAGGTTCATGTTAGAATATGTCTCTGCAGTTGGAATTCTATCATGTCTGTCGATGCCAGAAAAACTTGAGAGCGTCCGTCTGCTTCAATTCTTGTTTCCCTCATATGTCGTTGATTTTGCCTGTTCACTTCTTCTGGATTCCCGATGAGGTCATAGCCGCACTATTGGCCATTTCTAGTAGAAATGAGAACCAGGAATCTTGGGGGGGGGGCTAATGGCGACCGGCGTGTAATGCTAACCTCACCGTCGTCTATGAACCTATTGTCTAGAAAATGTGGCAGCCTCAATATATCTCAGCCCATCAACAAAGTGCGTCACGGCTGCAAAAAATATCTGCAGATCCCAGGACGCTTCCAGTAACCATAACATCTCCCTTGAGGAAACAATTTCCTTTCTTAATCCTACTGATTTGCATCAATATCGTGTTACCTGTATTGTTTTATTGGCTAGTATTACATTTTAATATAGTTCTAATTGCAGCTGCAGTTCTAGTCATAGCCTAGCTTTTGTTTTTCTGTTTTAATGCTAGATTGTTATAAGCCTCTCGCTGTTGGAAAGCACTTAATTAAGGGAATTGAATTGATTAACTGTTATCATCACCTCCTAAATTATAACTTTGAGTGTTGTTATTACTATTTTATTTTTATTGCCAAAATAATCTGGGAATGCGTTTCAGAAGGAGAGTTAGTGGAGTTTTTTTTGGAGCACACCTTTCATTCCGTGTCCTATCGAACATTTCGTGCTACATATGTTTTTGTATTCAGACATTGGGATACATCGAACAGTAAATTATTTTAATGGGACCTTTTTTTCGCCATCCGTATACGCCAAACTATCACCCGCAAGCATCGGAATACAGTCGGCAAAATATGTTGAAGCTCGACATTTTGTTTTCCTACGCTTAACCGGCATGGTACCTACGGATTACTAAACACCAATCGCTCAGAACTGCTCGGAACCATGGAGTACAGTCAACTTGGTACGATATGGTGCTGTCCATGGCCTACTATAAGGTTACATTTGTAATACTGTGTCATCTCCGGTTTTTAGAAGTATAGATACAACTTATGGACTTTTTGATGCAATTATCGATGTTGCATTCCGACTAATGTAATTCGGTTACCGGTCTACTGATATATCAAGTTTTATTAAAGTGATGCGTAATACAATCGATTATAATCGAAACTTAAATTCTCATAATCGCTCATACCCCTCATAATGTAGTTCAGAGCGGTTCAGAGGGCGCTATTTCTGCACTAAAAGCTACGCCATCTTTGTTAGCATGGTAGTGAAATAAAAATTGGTAATATTAAATCCGCTACAAAATGACAGATGCAGGCTTTTTTCGGGTAATGTTTACTATCTATAGTAGATAAATAACCGTAAATTAGTCTAACGTAGATATATGTAAAGTGCGAATTATAATAGAATTATTCGAGTTTAGGCCGTTGTCGAATCTTTCACGGACCCACCGCAGTATTGAAGCAGACAGGTTTTGCGGTACTAGAGCAGTACAACGACGCGTTGTTCTGGAGTAGGTAACTTGCTAATAAAGTGGTATTAGAAGCCCGCTGAAATTAGTTTGCACATAACCAGACATTTTGAAAGTTTATTTGCGTTTGTTACGTCAAATTTAAGGCTTTCAGATTTAAGGAAAGAGGAAGAGTACAACACACGGTCTAACCATGATGTATACTGTAAGTTAATTTTTTTTTATTTCTAGAACTAAACTGATATGACTTATTGTAGCATACTGTAAGTGAATAACAAAACACGCCCTTCTTTTGTTAGATATTAGAATTCGAGTGTGCAAAAAAGCATAGCTCTGTAGTAGGATAGTGCATATCAGAACTATGGGTCCTTAATGTTTTATTATTAACATTGTCAGTCATCAGATACTATAAGGATAGTAGAAGGGTGTAAGCAAAATATGCGCAAGAAGTGCCTACAGTAACGGATACATTAGAAGAATGCTAGTTAAGTTTCCTGCCATATTCCAAGACTGGCCTGTTAATGGAATGTGCGTTTTGTTGTGCAGTTCCTCGTGTTTGCGAAATGTGGAGGAATTGTGTAAAAACCTGGTATACTTGATGTAAAAGTGTTATCCTTAGAATGAGCAATTTGAGAGACGTATAATAGTTTTACCATTATATTTAATTAGGTTCACTGGAGTTGATGGAGGTTCATTTGTAGGTTAAAGGTTGTGCTAGGGCATGTTAACAGACGAGGCCCTCAAAATAACAGTCCCACACCGAGAGTCCCACTCAATTGCAATGCAGTGTTCATATAACGTTATTTATTTTTGTGTGTTGTATGTCATGACTTTTTAATGTCTAGAATTTGTAGCATGTACATTACCACGTTTTGTCTGTCGAGATATATTTATATATTATTTATGGTTTGTTCTTTTTTCTCATGCTCACATTAAATTGTGATACCTCAGACTATAGGATATTTGGTAATCTGTGTTTATGTTAAATATTTCATGTCTCTATTGTTATATGCCTGCAGTATGGGGAAGTAAAAGAAATTAAATTATTGTGGTAGCTTAATGTTAACTGAGAAGAGTAACATGCTTATTTTCAAATCTATGCAAGCATGTGTGAAGAAACAGACACTTTGAAGAAAATGGCCTTTTTATTGTAGTTACTGAGTGGATGCATACATGTAACAAGAACAAAGGGATTTTGTACAGATTTTGATTTCAAGCACTGGCAGAGTACAGTAAACTTCTGGTTATCCTATATCCAAGCATTTGGAATTCTCATGCATCGGGCAGAAATTTCAAAGATAATTTGCCATTTTATAAAATTACTTCAAAAATAAAGTTATGACATGTGTATGTTCACCTACCTTGCGTTAGTTCTCCAAGCCCTCACTGGGAGCATTGTCCGTTTTCCATCATATGTGTCACTAGAGTCATGATGCATGATTACAGTAGATGTAGAATTTGGGATCATGTTGCCGTATACAGTATCTAAAATGTTTCACTCATCAGTTTTTGTCTCCAAGAAGTCACACAAGAACTAAAGCAAAAATATGTTTTGTCTTTGAAGCAGAAAATTAAAATATTATCATGGAAGAGGTAGAACTCATGAAACCAGCAGATTCATGTAACTGGCACGCTTTATTCCCCAAACACATTTTGGAGAGAATGTTCTATATTTTGTGTATGCATTCTTAATTGCTGAATTGTTTTGTATTGTTTCATGTTAAGTTACTATTTACTTCCCTCCCCCACCCCCCCAGTGTTTCCTAGTTTAAGGTAGAGTGTGAATACAGAAATTTTGCTAGAACTATACACAGTTGTACCACTGTGTAATTGGAGTATATTTCTACTGTTAATTTGAAGCAAAGACAGCCTCTGTGGTCTAGTGGTCATAATTCCTGGCCACAGATCCAGAGGTCCCGGGTTTGATTCCCGGTGCTACTACCAGATTTTCTGAGAAGTAGTGGGTCTGGAACGTGGTTTACTCAGCCTTGTGAGGATAATTGAGCTGTTTCAAGGAAATAGCGGCTCTTGTCTAGAAAACTGAGATTAACGTCCATGGGGTCTTGCGCTGACCACGCAACACCTTTTATCTGGTAAAGTCGGCACTTCACCGAAAAGCAGTGGTTTCTCAGTTGGTATAGTTTGCTTGTGGACTACAGGCCACAGAGTTTTTTTTTTAATTTGAAGAAAAATTATGCCATAAATAAATTTAGTTTATCACCCATATTGAGTTAAGTGCTACTATGAATGAATGTACAAAGGGTGGGCCCTCTCGGCCCTTGCACTGCGACCAGTTGTACATTTACACATCAAAATGTGTTGTACAGTGTATGTAGAATTTTGAGAGACAAGGGATGGCCCTCCAGTTTGGGGTTTGGGCGTGGGGCTAACAACTCGTCACCATAAAAAATTACACTTTTACGAAAATGAACACAAAGCCTTGGACCTGGACGGATTCCTTGGATAAACAACCTGAGCTAAAGAAAATGGATATGAGATTTGGCACTTGGAATGTTCGGAGTTTGTATAGGGCAGGTTCGCTCAGGGCAGTGGCAGAAGAAATCCTAAAATATAAGTTAGATTTAGCGGGAGTACAGGAGGTCAGATGGGACGGAGGTGGCATCACACCAGCAGGAGACTGTATATTTTTCTATGGAAAGGCGAATGAAAATCATGAATTAGGTACAGGTTTTTTCGTACATAAGAGAATCGTATCAGCAGTTAAGAGGGTAGAGTTTGTTAGTGATAGGATATCAAATATAATACTAAAGGTTGCTGGTGTGATATCATTGTTATGAATGTTCATGCCCCAACAGAAGATAAAATTGATGACATAAGGGACATATTCTATGAAGAACTAGAACGTGTATTTGATAAATTCCCGAAGTACCCTATGAAAATTTTGTTAGGAGATTTCAATGCCAAAGTAAGGAGGGAAGACATTTTCAAACCAATGATTGGGAATGAGAGTTTGCATGAAATTAGTAATGATAATGGAGTTAGAGTAGTGAACTTTGCCACATCAAAAAATCTTACTGTCAAAAGTACAATGTTCCCACATCGTAACATCCATAAATTTACTTGGACATCTGATGGGAAGATACACAATCAACTAGACCATATTTTGATAGATAGGAGATGGCACTCAAGTATACTTGATGTCCGATCATTCAGGGCAGCAGATTATGATGCTGACCACTACCTGGTGGTGGCAAAGGTTAGGGAAAGACTGGCAGTGAGCAAACAAACAACACACAGAGTTCATATGAAGAGGTTCAATCTCAAGAAATTAAATGAGTTAGAGGACAAAGAACAGTATTGTGTTGATATCTCAAATAGGTTTGTTGCTTTGGAAAACTTGGAAACTGTGGTGGATGTTAATAAAGCTAAGGAAACTATTAGAGAGAATAAAAAAATGTCTGCCAAAGAGAGTGTAGGTTATTATGAACCTAAGAAGCGTAAGCCATGTTTCGATGAAGGATGCTCAGAATTATTAGATCAAAGAAAGCAGGCCAACTTCCAGTGGTTACAGGATCCAGGTGAGTTAAATGGGGATAATCTGAACAATATAAGATGTGAAACCAGCAGGCATTTCAGAAACAAAAATAGGGAATATCTGAAAGACAAAATTGATGAGCTTGCAATGAACAAGAACAGTAGAGAATTGTATTGAGGAATAAATGATGTTGAGAGGAGTTACTAACCTAGCGGTAACTTAGTGAAGGATGAGAATGGTGATCGGCTTGCAAATTCCCACAACATTTTGAATAGGTGGAGGAACTACAGGGTGATTCATATAGAACCGACCAGACGAAATGAGCTGTAATATAAAATATACCATACAGATGTTAAAGTAATTTACACCTATCTTATCTTGCATTGTGTGCTGTGATCAGAGCAGGTGTTGAAAGTGTCCGCCGTTTTCAGGTAGGCACACCTCCACCCGCGTTTGCATATTTGCCATGACTCGTTGCAGTGTTTCTTCAGTGATGTTCCTGATTTCAGTCAAAATGTTGTCCTTTAAATCTTGTAACGTACACAGTTTGTTTGTATACACCCTGTCCTTCAGTAAACCCCAGAGAAAAAAATCCGGGCTGGTAAGGTTGGGGGGTTTTGGGGGGCCACATCTTTTTAGAGATGATGCGATCGGCGAAGAAGCTCTCAATCAGTTCCATGGACATGTTGGACATGTGGCATGTTGCTGAATCTTGCTGACAATAACCCTGTATAAGTTCCACATCATCCAGCTGCTGCACGAAATCGTAAAAAATACGGCAGTATAAGGTGCTGTCCACGGTAGTGTCGAAGAAGATCGGTCCAGTGATTCATGAACCAGAAATGGGGCACCACACCCACTTTTTGTGGGTGTAGTGGTGATTCAGTAATCTCATGTGGGTTTTTAGATGCCCAGATCCTTTTAATTTTGTGCGTTTACATATCCTGGTAGGTGGAACCGTGCTTCATCACTAAACCAAGTGATATCCAAAATTCTGGAGTTATCGTGCACGAATTCCCGAAACCATAAACAGTACCTTATCTGTTTATCTTTATCAACATAACCCAATTCCTGTACACTGGTGATCTTGTAGGGATGAAGATTTGCTTTCTTTGCAGCCCGTTGACACGTTGAATAAGAATACCCAGTTTCCAGGCTTAGACGTTGTAATGATTTCTTGGGAGACTGCAGTAACCTGTCCCACACAATTGCAATTGTTTCTTCTGGCATTTCTGGGCGGTTTTTACCATGTTCACTTAAAAGTGTCCCTGTCCTTTCCAATTTCTGAGCCAAGGACTGTATAGTCGATTTCGCTGGCTTCTTGCGAACTCCGAACTTCCTCCTGAATTCCAATTGTGTGTTCGCAGTCGAGCCTGTCACCCAGTACGTGCGCACGAGAAACACTCACTGTTCAACAGTGTACTCCATATCTGTCGCCTGCACACTGCAGACACGTTTCGGGATTGTCCTTGACCTTGCAGCATAATGGCTGCCATTTGCGGGATCATGTGCACACCATTTGACTAGCACGGCCCACGGATGATTATGTTGTAATTATGAGCGGTTATATGCATCACCTGTGGAATTATTAGCAAATTCATCGGGCCGGTTCTATACAGTTCACCCTGTACTTCTCTCAGTTATTGAATGTACATAGGGTCAGTGATGTTAGGCAGACAGAAATCCATACAGCTGAGCCATTAGGACCTTATCCTAGCCCTTTTGAGGTTGAAAGTACTATTGCAAAATTGAAACGGTATAAATCGCCAGGTAGTGATCAAATTCCAGCAGAACTTATTCAAGCAGGAAGCGAAATATTACGTTCTAAGATCCACAATCTAATTACTTCGATTTGGCATAAGGAAAAATTGCCTGATCGGTGGAAGGAGTCTTATTATTGTACCAGTTCACAAGAAGGGTGATAAAACTGATTGGAGTAATTATCGTGGGATATCACTGCTATCAACTTCATACAAAATTTTATCCACTATTCTCTCAAGGTTAAGTCCATATATAGATGAAATTATTGGGTATCATCGGTGTGGGTTTTGACGTAACAGATCAACTACAGATGAGATCTTTTGCATTCGTCAGATATTGGAGAAAAAAATGGGAGTACGATGAGGCAGTACATCAGCTATTTATAGACTTCAAGAAAGCCTGTGATTCAGTTAGGAGGGAAGTATTGTACAATACTCTGATAGACTTTGGGATTCCCATGAAACTAGTTAGGTTAATTAAAATGTGTTTAAACGAAACGTATAGTAAGGTCCGTGTAGGTAAACATTTGTCTGATAAATTTTCTGTCCAGAATGGTCTAAAACATGGAGATGCTCTATCGCCACTCCTTTTCAACTTTGCTTTAGAATATTCCATTAGGAAGGTCCAGGGAAACCAAGTGGGAATGAAATTAAACAGGACACATCAGCTGTTGGCCTATGCCGATGATGTGAATCTACTGGCTGATAATGTAGATACCATAAAGAAAAACACACAAACTTTAATTGATGCAAGTAAAGAGGTTGGTCTAGAAGTAAACACTGAGAAAAACTAAGTATGTGTTGCTGTCTCATCACCAAAATTCAGGGCAAAATCATGATATAAAGATAGGTAACAGATGTTTTGAAAATGTTGCACAATTCAGATATTTGGGGACAACAATAACAGATTGAAACCTGTTTCAGGAGGAAATTAAGAGGCGATTGAACTTAGGTAATGCTTGCTACCATTCAGTCCAGAACCTTTTGTCTTCTTGTCTGTTGTCCAAAAAACATATAAATTAGAATATGAAAACTATAATTTTGCCCGTGGTTATGTATGGGTGTGAAACTTGGTCTCTGACATTAAGGGAGGAACATAGGCTGAGGGTGTTTGAGAACAGGATGTTGAGAATATTTGGACCAAAGAGAGATGAAGTGAGAAGAGATTGGAGAAAACTGCATAATGAGGAGCTTCATAGCTTGTACTATTCTCGAAGTATAATTAGAAGATCAAGTTAAGGAGGATGGGGTGGGCAGGCCATGTAGCATGAATGGGGGAGATGAGGAATGCATAGAGGATATTGGTGGGAAAGCCAGAAGGAAAGAGACCACTGGGAAGACCAAGGCATAGGTGGGTGGACAATATTAAAATGGATCTTAGAGAGATAGGATGGTATGGTATTGATTGGATTGATCTGGCTCAGGATAGGGACCAGTGGAGGGCTTTTGTGAACACGGTAATGAACCTTCGGGTTCCATAATATGCTGGGAGATTCTTGAGTAGCTGCAGAATTGGTAGCTTCTCCAGAAGGGCTCAGCTCCATGAGTAAGTAAGTAAGTAACATTGTCCCATAAATTTAAAATGCCACAAAAATGGAAGGAGTACTGCTGTATTTACGAGGTGAGAGGATACAGATTGTATCCATGAAATTGATAAGCATAGTTGCAGGATCTGTCCTTTGGGTTTTTATGCTGACAGTGTTCATTGTGTTTGTTCAGAAATAACATTGCAGCAGATCTACTGATAAATTTGAGGCAGTTTAAGAGTAATGGTGAGTGCAAGTAGTCTAGGCTGACGTATCATTAAGGTTGAGGTATACCTACAACTGGAGTTAGTTTGCCATCTGTGTTGTCCGTATTTGTGGCCAAGCATGGCAAGGTACTTTACTGAACTTCAGTAATTAATCATTTAGAGTAAAATATACATCTCATCAGTGAGTGTTCACTTACTGTAAGATGGTTTGCTGCTGCATGTTTATGCACAAATATATCTTCATGTGGATGTTTTACTTATCTAACCCAAACATTGTGTCTTGTATATCAGTGAGGTGTCTTGATAATTTTGTTGATATAGGCTAGTTTTAACATGAAGCTGGAAATGCAGTAGACTTTGATTTATATGCATGGAGATTATCCCCTTTGTGAATGAACCACAGAATTTTTGTAACACTTTAGGTATTGATGGAGCTTCATAACTTGTACTCTTCTCCAAGTATAACTAGAATGAGCAAGTGAAGGAGGATGAGGTGGGCAGGGCATGTAGCACAAATGGGGGAGATGAGGAATGCACATAGGATATTTGTGGGAAGCCAGGAGACCACTGGGTAGACCAAGGTGTATATGGGTGGACAATATTAAATTGATAGTAGAGAGATAGGATGGGATGGTATGGATTGGATTGATCTGGCTCAGGATAGGGACCTGTGGAGGGCTCTTGTGAACACGATAATGAACTTTGGGTTCCATAAAATACTGGGAAATTCTTGAGTAGCTGTAGAATTGGTGGCTCCTCCATAAGGGCTCAGCTCCATCAGTAATTAAGTAAGTAAATAAGTAAGTAAGTTTAGGTATTAATTATAGCCTCCCATAATGATTTTAAGGTTGCCCGTTGGATAATGATTCAGTAATATATAACTGATGCTTTGCAGTGATTGCAATAACGGCGTGAAGTTACTTGTCACATGACTATATATACGAGTATATATGTATATATATATATATTTTTTTTT
>NW_019725862.1:429000-478887 GCF_002891405.2 Cryptotermes secundus
TGTGTGTGTGTGTGTGTGTGTTTGTGTTTGTGACAGGAGCCAGGATAGTTTGGTCTGTATAGCAACAGGCTTTCATTCATTCATTCATTTTATTAATCCTGTAGATCATGATACAATGATATAGGACAAGTCTTTTAGCTAATATACATTATTAAATTACAACAATCTTAATACTAAGAAATTATATAAGATATACATCATTTTATACACTATATACTTCTCCTTATATCAGTAGCCAATATTCGAGAATTCATTGTTCAGATAATCCTCCGTTGAGTAATAGCACCTCTGAATAAGCATCTTCTTCAATTCCTTTGTGAACTGATTTTTGTTTTCTACTTCTTTTATGTTGTTAGGCAGTTTGTTGTAAAAGATACAGCCAGCTACTGAGGGATTACTATTATAAAGTTCTAAGTTGTGCCCATATATATGATAGTCTTTATTATTTCTTGTGTTATATGTATGTATTTGTTCATTCACTGTGCAGTTACACTTTTTTTTACATATAGGATTGTTTTTTGTATATACTTGTATAGTGAGTATACTGTTAGTATCTGTAGATTTCTAAAGCTATCCCTGCATGATTCCAGATGTTTTAGCCCTGCAATGTATCTTACTGCCGTTTTTTGGAGTACAAAAATTCTTCTAATGAGGATCTTAGCACTATGTCCCCATACTGTTATTTCATAAGATAGATGAGGATAGATCAAACCATAATACAACATTCTTCTTTCCTTTAAATAGAGTATTTTAGATAGCCTGTTAATTATGAACAGGTTACGGCTAATTCTACTGCAGGTTTTTTCAGTATGTAATTCCCAGCTCAAGGTACTACCTCCAGGAAATTTGTGCTTTTTACATTTGATATTTCCCTGTTCTTAGAATTTTTAGATTATTTTCCTGCCTGCATTGTTTTGTCCGGAAGAGAATATAGTGAGTTTTAGATGGATTTATAAATAAATTATTTGTCTCAAAGTATTGCTCTACCACTCCTATATTATTTGAAGTCATGTTTTGGACCTCATTCATATCTTGTCCTCCATTCAGTATTGATGTGTCATCAGCATACATTACTGATCTGCCTTGTGTTAGATGTGGGATATACAAGATGAAGAGTAATGGGCCAAGGACCGGTCCCTGGGGGACTCCGTATCTCACTGGGAGGCTACTTGGCAAATATTCTTTCTTGCGATTGCCTTCTGTGTGTGTTACTTTTATGTATTGAGTTCTATTTCTGAGATAGGATTTGATTAGCTTATGAGGTATACCATGAACTCCATATTTGTAAAATTTATCCATGAGAATATTATGTCGAATACAGTCAAAGGCTTTTGATAAGTCTAATAGTACACAGTTGCATTTCTTTTTATCATTCAAACTTTCTGTTATGTTTTCAGTAATTGTGGCAATTGCATCGTTAGTAGATTTATTCTTCCTAAATCCAAACTGAGATTTGGCTGAACAGCCAGGGTTCAGTTCCCAGCAAGAGAAAGGGATTTTTCTGTACTCCACAGTGTGCAGACTTGACTCTAGGGCCCACCCAGCCTCCTATCCAATGGGTGCCAGGGCCCTTTTCTCTGGGGTGAAGTGTCTGGGGAATGAAGCTGATCACACATCTTCATTTAATGTTGAGGTCATGAACGGTGGAGCTGTATATGTCTCTCAGTGTGATGCCTCATTCTGTTGGTATACGAGGTAACAGTAGGGCAGAGGAATATTTTGCAGTCACCACTCTGACTTTAGGTTGGTTTCTTGGAAAAGGATGAATTATCTGTTTTAGCTCTTGAATTCTTGCTTTGCTTATGTCATGAATATTTATTTGTACATTGCCGCTTAATTCTTAGGGGACCTCTGCGGAACAAGACAACCGGTTCAGTGACAAGGAGAAGAAGCTCTTGAAGCAGATGAAGTTTGGAGATAGTCTCAGCAGGAAGGTATGTGTATTTTGTGTCACGACATAAAGAAACATAAAAGAAGACCTTGACATATTTAGGTCTTTGTGCACCTAAGAACACTATATTTTGTGGTAGCAAATTTCATATTTGAATTCACCTGTTTGTCATAATATGGAATCTAACACACAGGTCCAGTAACAGAATAAAAGACCAATAAGGTGCATGATAGTTCCTCCTTTTTAAAGTAATCTTAGCATTGTCATCATTTGTTAGTGTTGTCACCATGGTTGGTTGTCTTATGGCAAACACATAAGTGGCCCTTCATTTCTGTGGCCACCCTTTTCCTCCATGTTTTTGTACATTGTCCTCGTGGTTCATTTGGTCTGCTTAATGGTCATTTGTTGAATATTGTCACGTCTTGGGTATGTCATGCGAGAAATAACTTCACGTGGGTCTCGGATATAGCGAATCTTTATTGGATACTCACACTTACATACCTTACAATTATTATCGCTTGAAATGTCGCTTGACTTCTAGCCCAGTACTCAAATGCAACGTCTCAAGTATCCTTGGCCGTGGTTGGATCTCAACTATCTCTGGCGGTGGCTATCCCAAGATTGTCTCCTCCTCAATACTTCAATACTCAGTACTCCATTCTTCTGTACGTGTCGTAAGCTCTGCTTATATAGGGCTTATGCGGACCAGGTACCGGACACCATTCCTCACGGTTCCGTGTCTACTGTCCGCTGTTACGTAATGGGCACAATGAACTGTCTGTAGTTCATTTCTGGGGAGACGCGTTCATTGCTTCTGCATTGTCTACACAACTGCTCCCTGTTCTATGTGTTACCATGGAAGTGCCTATTCCAAACTCATGTTCAGAAATCTGTTGCCTCAGGAACACTCCTTCGCAACGATCTGTTGCTATTCGATTTGTCGCTGTTGGAACTCAATTTCCATTGTAGCTGTTGCGCAGCGATGGATGTAAGGTAACACATCACAGTGTCTTCATTTTTTATATGCTCTCAGAACAGTCCTGGTGTTATCCATTTGTATCTCATCGTCGTACCAGTGTGCCCGTAATTTTACCAGCATATCAGGTTTTGTTTAATATTTTGCTTTTAGATTTTATACCAGCATGTTTGTTTGTTCCTTGGAAGAGCAAGTTTGCTCTTTTCATATGGCACAGACATTCTACATGGAAATTGTCAGTGGGCTGTGCCAAAGCATGGTTATTCTACTATTCACAATCACTGCATCATTTTCTGCCTACCATAATGAGTCAGGTAGTGAGAAGAGAAGTGGGTACTCTCTTGCAGTAAAGTTTATATTAGAGCATCAGTTGTTGCATGTATTTTAGATGAAGTGTGATTCATATGCAGTTATTGAAACTGACTGACTGAATAACTAGCTAACTAACTAGCTAACTTCATGGAGCTGAGCCCTTCTTGGGAATCCGCCAGTTGTGCAGCTTTTCAAGAACTCAGCATTTTATGGAACCTGAAGGTTCATTACCATGTTCATAAGATCCCTCCACTGGTCCCTATCCTAAGCCAGATCAATCCAGTCCATCCCATCCCATTCTATCTCTTTAAGATCCATTTTAATATTGTCCACCCACCTACATCTTGGTCTTCCTAGTGATCTCTTTCCTTCTGGATTTTCCACCAATATCCTATATGCATTCCTCTCCACATTTGTGTTACATGCTCTGCCCACCTCATCCTTCTTGACTTGATCATTCTAATTGTACTTCGAGATGAGTAGAAGTTATGAAGCTCCTCATTGTGTAGTTTTCTCCAACTTCATGTTACTTCATCCCTCTTTGTTCCAAATATTCTCCTCAACACCCTGTTCTCAAACACCCTCAGTCTGTGTTTCTCCCTTAATGTTAGAGACCAAGTTTCATGCCCATACAGAACCACAGGTAAAATTATAGTCTTTTATATTCTGATTTTTATATTTTTGGACAACAGACAAGAAGACAAAAGGTTCTGGACTGAATGGTAGCAAGCATTACTTGAGTTCAGTCTCCACTTAATTTCCTCCTCGATCAGGTTTTGATTTCTTATTGTCGTTCCCAAATATCTGAACTGTGCTACATTTTCAAAACATCTGTGTCCTATTATTATGTCATGATTTTGCTGTGCATTTTGGTGATGAGACAGCAACACACACTAAGTTTTTTCTATGTTTACTTCTAGCCCAACCTCCTTACCAGCATCAATTAAAGTTTCTTTGTTTTTCCTTATGGTATCTTATGTTATCACCCAGTAGATTCACATCATCAGCATAGACCAGCAGTTGATTTGTCCCATTTCATTTCATTCCAATCTGGTTTTCCTGAATCTCCCTAATGGCATATTGTTGATCCAGATAATCTGTCCAGGACCTAGGACCCTTGTGGCACTTTGTAACAAGTTTATTTTTTACGGTGAGGAGTTGTTAGCCCGACGCCCAACCCCCAAACTGGAGGACCACCCTCCTTATCTGGAGGCCATCCATCCTCAACCTTAGAGGACGTGCCATGCTGTGGTTACAAGGGACCCACCTAGCATGACTTATTGCAACTAAGAATTTTAAACAACAGTTATGTTGTCTTTGCAGTCACATGATCCAGATCAGACATAATTTTTATACCATGTATCCTAAGTTAGGTTATGATGGTGTGTGTGATAATTGACATTTTTCATGGATAAAGCTTGGTTTTATTTGAATGGATGTATGAACATACGAAACAGACAGTGACATGCAGATAATGTACATTTTGTACATTTTGTACATGTAATTACATTCCATGATTTGAAAGTTTTCATTTGGTTCACCCAGGGTTTTAAGATGGTGAATTTAATGTTTTATGCTGAAACATTTAATTGCAATAGATATGTTAGGCAGATACTGTAGCAATTTTAAAGGCAATTGACAGGTGAAGGAAAAGTCTGTGGACATTTCAACAGGAATCTGCAACTCTTTGTTTCTCCAGGCATTCCATGCATACCTTCAAGAGCATGTTTTTGAAAGGGTTGTAAGTTTTGGTTTAAGATCACCTTGTTCTCCTGATATGCTACATGATTTCTTCATGCAAAGTCTGTTGAACCATTCCACACATGGAAGATGAGCATGGAGAAAATTTACAACTTGTAGTCTCTGTGGAGAATGTAATCAAGAGAATTCATTACATAAAATTGCTGCACTTTTCTCTACGTCCACAGCTGACTGATCAGGAAACATAGCAATTGACCCCCTTTGTGCTTGGCAGAAAGTCTGTATACAGCATGCTATTAAGGCAACATAGAACACTTGCAATACAGTTCTGTGCAGTACAAGACATAGTTACTACTGTTATTCTGGCACTTACAGTTGTAATAGCAGTCTATGTATTTTGATTTAAAATTAGATGTTTTATAAGTAACTTCAGTTTTTTATTAAATTATTTTATTAGGTGGACATGTCAAAAGTGAAACTCGATGTCATAAAGCCGTGGATTGCCCAGAAAATTACTGAAATCCTTGGAATGGAAGATGATGTCGTGGTTGAATTTGTCTACAATCAACTAGAAGCAGAGAAGGTACTGTTTGCATCACTTGTTTTACAGTACTGTAAACGGATGTGTTGTATTTTATTATTAACTTTTCATAATGAGTTGTTTGAATTTTATGATGTTGGTTTTGTTTCTTCTGTTGCTCACCTGGACTTCCCATTTTCATAATGTTCATAACTGCTTCTGGGGTTTAATATGAGGTCTGTACTAATTACTGAAAAGGTTGAATGTAAACTATGAGAACATTTTATGTTCATAAGATTGGATCTAATATATCATTCATATCTTAAATTTTTGTAATGTCTAGTTTTGAAAGAAATTCAAGAGGGTGACAGTAAATTTTATTACTTGGGAATTTGACTTTTAGTTTTTTGTAAGTGTTCTCTTTGAATATGTTTATAAATGGGTTATTCTTGAATGGAGGAAACGTTTTGAGTTTAAAAAGGTTAGAATATTCAGTTCTGTGGTAATTTTAATACCAGAACACTTGTTTATCTCCCCAAAATATGCAAATATGATATGTACAAATGACAGTGGAATCTTTAATATGAATGAAATGATGGAGAAACTGAAAGAAGGTGGGATTGGGTAGTATGTATAAATAAGAAAAACAAATTGTAGAACTGATTGTTACCGGTTTCTTCCGCCCAATCAGACAGTTACGTTGTAAACTTGTCACTTCACCTCACTCGGAGTGCGAATTCCGCTCGATTCGCTTGATCGGGCCGTGGCTCCTTCTCACTTGTAGCTGATTCATCTGTGATTCATCAATTCGCTGGCACGAGTTTGCCGGAATACTTCTTCAGCTGTAAAATCCAAGTTGCCTTCTTTAGTCAACCCCTCGTCATTGAATCACTATAACGAAAACAATATGGAAAGGTTGGTACTTCATGCAGTAAATGCCTACTTAAATTCTTTTATCTTAATTACTAAAGGAAATACATATACATATATGTGCTTTGTATGCACAGATTTTTTCCTTGTGTGTTGACCACGTTTTGTGTCGGATTTATTTCATCAAAGAAGTATGCAGAACTTTAATTTCATTGTTTTTGATGTTTTTAAGTCTTGGATTGATGTAGTTATACATAAATATAGCCTAAAGATTCTTAAACGCCCATTAAGACACATCCATCCCATCTCCTGCCCTGTGGAGAAACTTTCATATGCAAGATTAGTGCCGTCCTATGATCAGAATTTCATCTGTATAAGTTTTTACAAGTTAATGGAATTAGAACATTTTCATTTAGAGAGTTGGGTACGTGGATACAATTCAGTTCAGATATTGAAAGCAAAATGTCGATATTAGTGACTACTTAAAAGAATAACATACTTTTTCCTGTTGTAAATGAAGTGCAATATAATTGTTTGTTTGTTGAAATATTTTTGTAGTAGAAGATCCTATGTCAACAATGTTTTTTTATGAATCAAACGCCTTTTTTAAAGATTTCCAGTAAATATTTATTAGGATCTAATATTTGAATCAAATTTGATTTAATCCCAATATTTTTCAAAACTTTAAATAATATTTGATTCCTGCCAGATACAGAAATTATTTTAATTGCTGAGTGAGTGAGTATTAAGGAGGAACACTATTTCTGGACAGTTTGTTATTGTGGTTTCAATATCGAAATTCTGCTGGCAATATCAGGAAGATTTTCACATCAAATACTTTCTTAGTTAACTTGTATGATGGAAGTATTAAGGAAAGTGTTCTAATTTTATTATGTGTTGTATATTACAAATGAAATACTGTTGAGACTTGGAAACACCCTTGCAATGATTGAGGGTATGGATTGTGTTATATTGTATCAGTGAACTTATACTGTGGTTCAATTCAGTCTTCTAGCAGAAGAGGAGGAACTGCCTCGAAGGTGTTGCAAAGGCGGGACTATGACAGGTGGTATAAACACGCACGCACCACTGGTAGCTGGTATTTCTATTTACAGTCCACCATTATTACATTTATTAACACTTAAGACATATTTCACAGTCACATCACTAATTTGAGACCATGACGATGTTTTTGGTCTTCAGTAAAATTATTTTAATACAATGAACAAAACTGTTTATTGGACAGAACTATGTTAAAAATAATGCACCTGTCAGAACTCCTAATCCAGTGGTTGATAATAGTGTTACATCAAGTGACCATAGATACTAGTGTATGTCCATATCACATAACCATTTGATATGCATCTATTCAGGAGTGCAAAATCTATTAGTAGTATCCATATAATAGGTATTGCCACTTCTATGTTCTTCTCTTTTTTTTCCAGTGGCTGCCTAGATCATTAAAGTTTTTAAAAACTCAAATTGTTGCATTTTTGCACTTTGTGTATATATCATAATTGATCCCCCCCATGAAAGTTGGCAGATATTTAATGTCTCTTATTTCTATTGCAGTAAGGATGTTATCTTTGGTGTTTGACTGCAGAAGTCGTATTCAGAGGCGTTAATAAAATTTACAGTTCAAAACACAGCATGTCATGTGAGCTAAAATAGTCTCTTGTTTCAGAAATTCAGGTTACTGTTATTAACTGCAGAAACTTGCTTTCCATTACCATTACAAAATATGTTTGAACTTCTAATCTTGCCGTATCTTGTCTTGAGATTTGGAGGAATTTTGATAATTCAAGTACAAACTTGAACACATGTCACTTTCTTTGTGTTGATTGTTGATAATTGCAGTCAGCATAGAGTACTTCTAATACAGTCATGTGGGTGGCTCAGATTTAATTTGAAATGTTTGTTGCATCTTGTAAATAACATTTTGGAATCAGTATAATTTTTGTACAGTCATTTCATTGTCCTTCTCCCATATATTAGCCATACTTATGAGCATGCACATAGTTGTACAACAAAATGGTGTCTTTGGAAAGTATTAGGAATTTTCATCAGCCATGTGTAATCAGATTTTGGTGAAAGGAAGTTCAAAACAGGCTGGTGTTCACTGAGCTCTTAGATTTCAATTTGGAGGGTGATGTGCTGTCAGAAACATCGATGCATGAATGGAATATTGTTGCATTCACAGACAGCCATGACAGTCCTCTCTTCAGTGGTCATAAACATCCAGTCATGTGAACATGTGAAAGAAGTTGAGAAACTTATTCTATACAACTGTCACAATTCTGCACATGAAATCGTACAAGTGAACATTCGTGTTAGTAATGTATAGACTAATTCATAAGTAGCTTCACTTTCAAAAATTGAGTGGAAGTCGTGGTCCAAAAATGGCAGACAGGTCTTCTTGGGCGATAAACTGTGACACCATGGAGTGAATTTCTAAGGCTTCAGAGAGACTGTTTGCCTCCATTACCTAAACACAGAGGCAGAAACAGTCTCTGAAATCTTGGAAATTGACTCCATGTTGACATGGCTGACCACTCAAGAAGACTTCATTGCATTTGGTCACTGTGAAATCTTTAATTCTTTTGCTGTGAGGGTTGGATGCTCTTTCTTGTACTTTTACTAATGCAGCATTGATGATGATGTTTCATCTCCACAAGTCATTTCTGGGTTTTGAAATTTACACTGATTGAATCACAGATAAAACAATTTAGGTTCAGTTTCATATCCCCAGAATGATGATTTAGAAGCGTTATTTCCTTAGAGCTTGGACTTTGTTAGAAGTTCCTTTTGTAGGTGTTATGAATCTGATACTGTTAAATATCTAAAGAAATTCAAAGGAGTCATTGTTTTGGATATTCCATGGGTGCTGCTTATAACAGAAGCAGTTTGTATTATACTTAAAAGTTGTTGTCATGCCCTGATCTGCCAGGGTGTTGAATGTCATGTATATGTGTTTTATGCCCTTGGGACCTATGATAAAATACCATATTTTCTGAAATACCCTGTGCACATTTTTCAGAAAAAAGTTGTGCAAGAAAGTGGGGGTGCTTGGTTAATTTGCAAAAGTTACAGCACTACTCATTTGTCATATGTGTATCCTTGAGGTTAGTAGCCCACTCCCCTGTTATACATCATACTTGCATGCATCGCACGCTACCAGCAAGGGTGCAGTTCACCACCGTTTATTCATGAGTGAAAGCCAGTTTTGTTATATATAAGATCTTGATTGTAAAGAATGCATACAGAGGGTATGCAGTTATGATCTTTCACATTGAATGAAAGGCTAAAGATAATTAGGGAGGTTGAAGAAAATATAAACTGCATCATGTTCCGTAAATTTATTGTTAGTGTAAGCTGCATCAGAGACTTGAGAAGCAAGATTTATTGCTATAAAGAGAAGCAAAATAGCTTTTCATGGACAAAAAGCAGAGTTTTCAGAAATAGCTCCTCAGTTATCCTCATGAGGCTGAGTGGACTTTGTTCCAGACCCTCTACTTAGAAAATCTGGTAGCGCATGGAATCGAACCTGGACCTCTGGATCTGTACCCAGTAACTCTGACCACTAGACCACAGAGACAGTAACGGGCCCCATACAACTAAACAGAAATATGTCGTTAGGCTCTTGACACCAAAATTCATACATATTATTGTGAAGTGGAAATGCTGATCAGATGCTTGTTTATTTTGAGATGCCTCTTGACATAGCAATTGGTGAAAGGGGAGAATATGACAATAAGAACTGGTGGCATTGAAGAACAGAGATGGTGGACAGAATAAAATTTGCCACCACATATTGTACGTAAAAGGAAGACCCTTTCAAAAATAAATGTAAGGGGTATAGTAGTGTAGGTTCAAGAATCTGGGTGGATGAACCAGCAGCGGACTGGATTAAATGCGTCTTGCAGAGGTATCCTGGAGCACTGCTAAACCTTAACAGCATGCTGGTGTTTGATACTTTCTGGGTGCACACTAGATCAAGTAAAAGTGATTCTTAAATATAGTGAAACTGATCTAGCAATAATTTCTGATGGACTTACATCACTGCTGCTGCCATTAGGTGTCTGCATAGAGCAACCTTTTAAAGCCACCTTAAGAGAAATGTATGCTAGTTGGGTGGCTGATGGTGGACATGAGTGCACTCCCTCAAGGAAAATCAAACTGCTGTACATTGATTGACCTGTTGCACACATGCATAAAGGATGGAGGGGAATATATTTAACCTGGATTGGTAGAAAAGAGTTTCAAAAAGTGGCAGTATCTCATATAGCCTTGACGGGTCGGAAGACAGTTCAATTTGGTACAGGGATGACAACTTCGTGAGCTCTCCTGATGACGACAGTGATGAAAGCAATGGCGAATAAAATGCTATGGGTACATAGTCTTTTTTTTCTAATTAGCAGCTTTTTATATGATGAGAAAACTGTAGAATAAGGATGAAGTTCCACAGTGAATGCTAATACTGCATCATTTTCATGTTGCAGGACTCTGTCTTGGGAACTGCAAATATAGTGGCACCAGAATAACAGAATTGTTATTTTATCATTCAATATGTTTATTAATGTTTCATGTTTAATTAATATTTGATACTTGAACGTTTTTTAAATCCACCTCTGTCTTAAAAATTGGGGTGAGTGGCTTATTTGAGGGTGTAGAGTATTCAAGAAATTACGGTACTAAAGCTGTGTGCATTTACAGTTTCTTATTTAATTTTACTATGTTAGTTTTTAACTGTTCATGAATTATTGTCCTCAAACATCATTTGATTTAATGCCAAGAATTAGGTACAGAATTTTTATCACCATGTGCAATAAAGTCCTGATTATCTGGTATCCAAGCATCTGAACTTCTCATGCAGCTGGCAAAAATGTCAAAGAAAATGTACAGTTTTTATAAAGTTATTTTACAGAGTTGCAACATGCATATGTTCACTTGCCACATGGTAGTTCTCTCAGCTGCCATCAGAAGGTGCTGTTATAGTCATAATGATCTGTGATTATACTAGAGATTGGTTTAATTTATGGTGACTTTACAGTATATTCAGAATCTTTCGTCCTCCAGTTCACTGTGTCACTTAAGAAGACCCCTATGCTAGAAATAAGCTGAAAATGCATTGTTTTGACTTTGAAACAAAATGGAGATATGGAATAGACCAGAAAAGGGTAAAAATTTTCCCCATGCATGCCAGATAACAGGAGTTTAATGTAGTACAGTTTGGAGTTTAAAATTCATAGACTATTGAATCGCTGAAGAGTTAACTAATATGAACAGATCTTTGTACTGAAGAATATTTGTGAGTAATTTTGACGACTGATTTGTATGTTAGAGTATAGCAATGTGCTCTTGGCTGTCTGAAGATTTTAGGTTGAGGAAGCCATTTGGTTAGGGTAGGCCTGTACTTCACCAGTTTTAATGTTATTATATTTGGAAAATTTAGAAAACTTGGTATAACATTTTCAGATATTTGGCAAGTATTGGTTCATGCTGTTTCATACAGAATATCTTTAATCACCATAGCTCTCTGTTTTACTAATGCATCAGTTTCTGACATGGATATGCCCTGCAATTGATATTGTCCCCAAATTGTGTAAATGCTTAATTATCTGATTAAATTGTTGATAATATATATCCCCCTGTCTCAGTGTGAATCCTTCCATCCATCAACCCCTCAGAAGAAGATTAATTTTATTAGCCTCTTCTATACAAAATAAATGTGGAAATAGCCTCCCAAAAAATTACAGATGAAAATCTCTGTAACAGGTTAAATTTCTTTCTTTTTGAACAATTAAATATTTCATTGTCTCTTATTAACAGTTCACCATATTTAAAATATAGAGTGAAGTTCATCCTGGACTGATGTGTATATAATCAGATATGCAGAAAATAATGGTAATGGGATGGGGATTACATGTTTATAGCATACCTAAACGATTGAACGGAGAACTGAAATAGTGATCATGCAAGTTCATGAGTGTACATACATGTGAAAATAGTTTAAAGTGGAATATTTAGTGTATTAGTTATCTTATTGTGGCTTGTAGGTGCATTCAGAACAGTGACATGTCCTGGTCTTGAAGTTGTGGTATGCTGAAAAATGCCCTTTCTGTCCCACTGTGACACATGTGAATAAGCACAATGTTTGGAGCCTAGCTAAGCACCTGTCTACCCCCATCCCTATCCTGGTGCATATGAAGCTAAGAAATGGTGTAGCAAAATTTGAATCAGAATGTTGTAGCTTTTATGGACTGAATAAGAGAAAACATTTTTATATAGGGTATGTGGTGGTAATGAAGAGTTCTGTCTTTTCTAATACAACACTGCATAGTTTGTTGGAAATCAGCTGATGTTTTGGAGGAATATGTTGCCTCCATTCTCAGGGTCAAAGAATAAACCAGGCAAGAATCCGGCATGAAGATGGAGACAACATGTTCCTCAGAAACATCAGTTGATTTTCAGTAGGCCACGTGGCATTATATCCCAGAAGACAGAATTCTTCAAACCTTATTGTATTCCAGTTTTAATGCGATTAGCCAGACCTTTGCATTTTCCACTGATTCAGAATGTGAACATGTAAAACATGGATAAACCTGTTCTGTATGCTTGTGTCTGTTAATGCAGATATATAAAGAAATTACTGATCCTTTTTTAATATTTTGCAGCTTGTTTGAAGTGAACTTTGCTGTTCAGTCATAATGGTCATAGGTTAACAGATGCTGTAATATTACTAGCATTTTGTTGCAAGTTTTAAGCATCTTCCTAATTTTTTTGATGCAATGTTGCCTATTCTTGTGTCTACAGAAAGTTGTTAGGAATAAGTGGTGTGAAATTTTAGGGTCAGTGAATGAAGTAGTTTAATTGTGGGCTAATTATTTTGTCAAGTTTTATGGCGTGAAGGTAATTGTTGTGATTCTCTAAATGTTTGAGATGGTGCTTAATTCACTATATACTGATATTATGTTGGACAGTTGTCCATTGTTGAGGCAAGGATCACCAACTGTATGCCCATGTGCATTGGTGCCTTCAGAACGGTTCTTGCATGCCTACAAGAATTTTAAAATATTGATAATAATTGTCATTCGTTCACTGATTTCAAAGCAAATGGCAATTTCCATTCTGTGAACAAAATTTTTGTGCTGATAAATTAATTTTAACTGTGTTCATGTGTCACATTGAGGAGTGAGGTGTAAATATTAGTGACATTTCCTAGGTTTTTCTCTTCCTGGCCATCTGAATTAATGTGTTCCAAAACAGTGTTTCCAAAAGTGTCTTGGTATTATAACACAAGTGCAAAACTCTTTGTATGAATTCAAATATTATTCTCAGTATATTCATGTGGTGCCTGCTGTAAATTGTAAGCTTCTGCTAGTTGCCCCATTACTCAAGAAATGTTGACAGCCCTTGGTCTAAGGAATGTTTTATGTACACAAGGACTAGAGTATAACCAATCCCCACAACATGAGTATATATCAGATATTTCTCAGTCAATTGACAGTGTCCAGCTGACATGGGAGTTGTTAAAATGAAACCTGTTCAGAGATTTATCTGGGCAAAGGCATAAAGGCTGTTGAAAATAACCCCTGTGGTTATTGAGGCAGGCCTTTGTTTGAAACACCAGCCAGTGGATCCCCTCCACAAAAAACTCCCAGTGCCTTTTAGCACTTCTTGAGGAGGTTGGACATTTATGTTGGTTTCATTTGAACAGTCATATGAATCTCTTCTGTTTTCTTGCTTGACATACACAGGTCATCAGATTGTCAGTTAAGCTATTTGCTTTTGGTACTTCGTGTTTTACAGATCAAGAATCTTTTAAGGAAAGCAGCATAATGTGTATTAACTTTACTGTAACTTAAAGTAATTATCTTTCTGTTCAGTTCCATTTCATGGATGTGCAGATTACTACATGTAACTGCTCAAGGTTGTTTTAAATTATGTGTGTTGTAGTATGCACAGTATTGTTCCTCTTACTTCAAAGTTTTAATAGGAATGGATGTAGGTTTCTAAGTTGTTTTGTTGTTCCTCATTGCTACAGTTGCATGATTCTGTACAGACATCAGAATTTAAATATGCCACATTTGTGGGCCTACAGCTCTGGAAACAGTGTTCTAAACATATCCTGTTCTTCAAATTTTTGATACATCAAGCTATTTGCTTTATAGGTTAACCTTTTTGCTGCATATTTGATGTTTGAAACATCATTGCTGAGTGTACACTGTTGGTGAGAGGGTTAATGAAAAACTATTTTATAGCCATTACAAATAAGTCTGTTCTGAAAAGGTAGTGATATTCATTTGAAGTTTCTGATTATTCATTTTGTCTTTGTCATGTCATGTAATATTAGGGGATCATTCATTAATAATTAGTTGAAGAAAAAAGAAAAGAAAATGTTTTTTATCAGCTGTCATAACTTATTATAGCTGTGACAGTCTTGGTAACCCAGCAATAGGTGTAGATCTGTGTCTTAGCATGTACCAGGGGCAGGAATGCAGTATCAGTTGGTTTTACAACAGCAGAGACCAAAATAAACAGCATTGCTAGTTATGAAAGTGTCATGAAATGAATACTTAGTTCATGATACACATTAAGAAATAGTACAGAGCAGGAATGTCAGAGTAGCTATCTGTTTTTAGTTCAGTTGCCGTTCATGTGAAGGTTAAACGTTTTTTCTCTTCCCACCTGTGTGTTTACTAACAGTACCCAGATCCCAAGAAGATGCAGATTAACCTGACAGGGTTCCTGAATGGGAAGAACGCTCGCCTGTTCATGTCAGACTTGTGGGAGCTGCTGTTGTCAGCACAGGACTCGGTCAGTGGGATACCAGGGCAGTTCCTTGAACAGAAAAAGGAGGAGATCAAAAAGAGAATGGTAAGTTTATTAACAGCATGGAAGTATGCAGACTACATAACTATTGAACAAAATAAATATGCTAATTGGAAAGTCAAGACTGTGGAAATGGAGTGTTTCAAATTTTAATGCCTGTAATATTTGTGTCATCTTATTTCACACAAGATGTTCATATAAGTGGTAAGCCCACAACAGAGTCCTAATTAAAAAATATTAATATATTGTGGCATATAGACCCATTGCTAGGCAGAGACCTCAAAACAGACAATGAGTACAGCTGTTGCTGTGCAGTAGACGAATAAACAAATGGCCATTCTTGTACAGCAACTCGATAAATATGTTCCCACAAAACGAATATGCATGCAACAGTAGAACAACAGTGTTAATGCAACTCATTTCTGTGCAACATATCAGTAAACATGCCCCTACAACAATAGATTATTGTTGGAAAAGGTGTTTTCTATTCAGTCCTTGCAAATTGGTTATAAAGAAGACAATTGCAGCATTCCAGTTCAGTTGAGAGTTGAGTGTTGATAGTGCAGTTGAGCTCTACAAGGGAGACTGAGAAGAGATGGTGCTTTAGTTCAGGGGGAGTTCTGCACAGAAGGCTTTGAAGATAGGACCTGAGCGTGGGAAGATGAAGAACCTCCACTGTTAGAAGCTGTTGCTAGGGAACAGCTGTTGGAGACACTAACTTACTTATGGAGCTAAGCCCTTCTTGAGGAGAAGCCAAGTCTGCAGCTAATCAAGAAAATCCGCACATTTTATGAAACCCGAAGGTTCATTACCCTGTTCACAACAGCTCTCCACTTGTCCTTCTCCTGACCTTCCATCTTAGGAATCAAGTCGAAGTCTCAAGGGCTTAAGTCCGAGGAGTATGGTGGATGGTACAGCATTCCCAGCTCCATCGATCAAACAAATCAGCCACAGCTTGCACTGCATACGGCCGAGCATTGTCCTGCAAAATGATGGGTGGGTTCTGTATATGCTAATCCTGTATCTTGGGCCAGCTCATGAATCGTATGGCATCAATCCCTCTCCAGTAACGCGGAAAGAGCATACACTTCCTCTTCTTCACTAACACTAGGACGACCTAGCCGACACATGTCTGCCACATTTTGGCACATTTTATCATTTAGATATTCCTGAAATTCCTGCTGGTTTCACGCCTTATATTATTCAGATTATCCCTGTTTATTTCACTTGGATCCTGTAACCATTGCAATTTGGCTTGGTTTTTTTTTTTTGGTCTAGTAATTTTGAGCATCCTTCATCCAACCATGGGATATGCTTCAGTTCATAATAACCTAGACTCTACTTGGCAGAAATTTTTATATTCTTTCTAAAAGTTTCCCAAGCTTTATCATCATCCACCTAAGTGTCCAAGTTTTCCAAAGCCACAAACCTGTTTGAGATTTCGACACGATACTGCTCTTTACCCTCTACCTCACATAATTTTTTGAGATTGAACCTCTCCATATGAACCCTGTGCATTGTTTGTTTACTCACTGCCAGTCTTTCTCTGACCTTTGCCACCACCAGGTAGTGGTCAGTATCACAATCTGCTGCTCTGAATGATCGGACATCAGGTATACTTGAATACTGTCTCCTATCTATCAAAATATGGTCAATTTGATTGTGTTATCTTCCCATCAGTAGATGTCCTAGTAAATTTATGGATGTTACGATGTGAGAACATTGTACTTTTGACAGAGATTTTTTGATGCGGCAAAGTTTACTACTCTAACTCCATTATCATTACAAATTTCATTAAGACTCTCATTCCTGATCGTTGGTTTGAAAATGTCTTCCCTCTCTACTTTGGCATTGAAATCTCCTAACAAAATTTTCATAGGGTACTTCGGGAATTTATCAAATACATGTTTTAGTTCTTCATAGAATATGTCCTTTATGTCATCAATTTTATCTTCTGTTGGGGCATGAACATTCATAACAATGATATCACACCAGCGACCTTTTAGTATTATATTTGATATCCTAGCACTAACAAACTCTACCCTCTTAACTACTGATATGATTCTCTTAATTCATTCATCAGTAATCTGTCAGATGACAGGTCCACAGTCTCTTCCAAAACACTTCTTCCACTTAATGCAATCTAGAGCTTTCTCCTTCAAATGAGAATATCCTCCTCTGTCCCCAAGGTCATCCAGCATCTTCTTACGTCTTCTTCCTCATCTTCCGGTCACTTCTATCCACCCCTCTATCTTTCCTTCAGTAACTTCTTTTAGAAGGCAGTTACTGCGTAAGATATGACCAATCCAATTAGCCTTCCGTTTTCTTATTTCATGTAGGATATTCCTCTGCTCACTGACGCTAAATAACACTTCTTCATTTCTCACATAATCGGTCCAACTGATCTTCTCCATCCTTCTCCAACACCACATTTTGAAGCTTTCCAGGTGTTTCTGATCTACTGCCCTAATTGTCCAAGTTTCAGCCCCATACAAGGCCATGCTCCAAATGTAGCATTTCACTAGTTTCTTCCTCAAATTTAAGTCCAACTTGCTGGTAAAAAGATTCTTCTTCTTGCTAAATGCAGCTTTTGCCATGGCAATCCTAGATATAATTTCACACGTACACGTTCCATCATCTATTAAGAAGCTACCCAAATATTTAAAACATTTCACATTCTCCAGTTGTTTTTGGTCTATCTTTATTGTGACTGGGGTTGGTTATCTTGAAATTTTCTTTACTTTTGTTTTTTCCACAACCGCCATTCAAACCACTCTGGTCACGCCTGTTGCTATACGAACTTGAACCATCTCGAGCATCATTTGCTCTGTGCTTCAAGTTGCTGCTGATGACGCTGCTTCTGGCATCAGTTTTTGGTTTTTGATGTCTCTCTTCGTCTGATGCCTACCCTTTGACCTGTCCAGCAAGGGAGGCCCTGCCAGTAGCTACACTACCACTGGTATATCTCTCAGGGTCCTTGCATACTTAAACCCCCTCACCATGATAAGGTGGAGACACCAACGAGGGGGACGATTCTCTTATGTACGAAAAAACCTGTACCTAATTCATGATTTACATTCCCCTTTCCATTGAAAAATGTATAGTCTCCTGCTCCACCTGCCACCTCCATCCCTTCGGACCTCCTGTACTCCTGCCAAATCTAACTTATATTTTAAGATTTGTTCTGCCACTGCCCTGAGCGAACTGCATTTTCGTAACAAAGTTATTTTTAACGGTGAGGAGATGTTAGCCCCACTCCCAACCCCCAGGCTGGAGGGTCACTTGTCAGCTGTCCATGACTCCTTATTCAATATATTTGCAGCTTCACTCCATATCTGGAGGACATATTCTCCATCCGCAACCTGAGGACACGCCATGCCATGGTGACAAGGGAACCACTGAGGCTGAAAAAAGGCTTAGAGGGTGCTGTGGTGATTTGTAAATTGTGAGGGAGATTATTTATAGCACTGTTATTACTAGTAGGTCCAACTGTAGTCAATAAAGCCATTTTCCAATCCATGCCCCATCTATGGTCACACCCCTGAATCATGACAGTATTAACCTGATTCACGTTTGCACAGTATTTTCATACAGAATGGCAATAGTATTTGCATTTTTGAATGCTGCAGGTTACTGTAGAGGACCACGTTCAATCCCATTATAGTAAAGTGGCACAGGGACAGGTTTTTCTCTGAACATTTTTATTTTCCCCTGCCATTAATTATTCCATTAGTGCCCATGCTCATCTGTTTGTGGGTAAGTATCATAGGCTTGTTTGAAGGTCCAGTATGAATGGACTCAGTCTTTCCCATTCTTTAGAATTAAAAAAGGGAAAAACTGGAACTATGAATTATCAGTGAAATTTTTGTATAATGTGATCTCATGCTCATTTTTTTTTGTAGGAAGAGCAAGATAGGATCCAAGAAGCTCTGAAGAACAAACTAGAGAAGAGCAAGGACAAAGATGATAACAAAGACCGTAAAAGGGATAGAGACAGGTGAGTAATGATCTTACATGAAATTTGATTTTGTAGCTATATGGAAAGGGGAGGGACAGTTTAATTCGGCTAGTGATGTAAAAGTTGTGTTAGAGTGATTGCTGCTTGTGGCTGTTAGCCAGGGTTGAAGGAATCTGTGACACTGGATTACAGATCTCGTATTTAGTCCATTGTGGGCATTTTTAAGTAATTTTTGTATGATGTGAATTGGAGAATAATCGAGTTAGTTCAGTATTTT
Organism: Cryptotermes secundus; assembly: GCF_002891405.2. Taxonomy (NCBI): domain Eukaryota; kingdom Metazoa; phylum Arthropoda; class Insecta; order Blattodea; family Kalotermitidae; genus Cryptotermes; species Cryptotermes secundus. Next base: position 448,338 of record NW_019725862.1, read on the forward strand.
AGTAGTGGTAATGGATAGAATTAATATCTTCTTGCGTTATACCAGGATAGTTGAGCTTTTAGACTCTCGTGGTTCTCTTGAAACTAGAAATCAATTCTAAACTTTATTAGTGTTGTTTTAGGATATTATTAGTGACATTGAGTAGATGGTCTGTAGGGATGAATGCACACGGGTACACATAGCATGACTCTGAATCGACCTGTAAGCATCGAGATGTGAAACTGCTGCATGTTGTTCTCAAGTAATATAACTAAGAAAATGGTAGCAGAACCCTAACTTTTGATACATTGGACATGACCTTGTCCTAATTCGATCTATATCACATTTGCTTTTCCTCACCTGAATTCTCTGTGCATGCATTTTAAGGTCTGTGTCTTCAGTTTTCAGTCCAAAGTGGTTGCAGTTGGATTAGGTATGTTTTGTGTTGGATTGTAAAAGAACAGATCAGCTGTAGTGAAGAAATATGATTTGTGACTTGCTAACCTTATGTGCTGTATTTTCCTTGCACAATTTTCTGCATGTTAGTGATTGTTCATTTACTGTCATATCCAAGTTAAAAAAAGTTGAAAATTGATACTGTGTTGCTTGCAAGATGAATGATAGTGAGGAATAGAGGTGAATCATTGTTCGCTGACACTTTCTTAGTTGTTAGTCTTAAAATAGAGTGGAAGGCTGAATCATAGTGGATAGATTGCAGCATTTCATGGATATTAAAAAATTAATGTTATGACTATGTTTCTTTGCACATGCACATGTGTACATGTGCATACACACACTCCAGAATTTAGTTTATGTAAGGCAGAAAGAGTTTGGCTGTTGTAAAACTGTTCTACATTAGATTTTCTGACAGAGCTTTTAAAGTGAAAGTAAGTCATTATTTATGTTGACACTTGATTCTACCTAAGCTGACTTTGTTACTGGACTATGTTTCAGGAAAAGAAGCCGTTCTCGTGACCGTCATCGAGACCGTGACAGGGATCGTGACAAGGACAGGAGGGATCGTGACAAGGAGAGAGAAAGAGAGCGTGAAAAGGAGAGGGAACGTGAGAAGGAAAAAGAGAGGGAACGTGAAAAGGAGAGGGAAAGAGAAAAGGAACGAGAAAGAGATAAAGAACGGGAGAAAGAGAAAGAACGTGAAAGAGAACGGGAGAAGGAGCGGGAACGAAGAGACAAGGAGAACAGCCACAGATCTCCATCTAAATCTCCAAGAAGGTAAACCTGCAGTTGATATATAAGGGAAACCTCTCATTTGGACACCTGTGAGACAAGAATGGAAGGAATGAAAAATGGACATGAGGTTTTGAACTTGGAATGTTAGGAGTCTGTATAGGTCAGGTTCTTTGAAAACTAGCAAGAGAATTAGCAGGATATAAATTGTGTTTAGTGGGAGTATAGGAGGTCAAGTGAGACGTGGAATGCGTCTTTTGGAATGGTGATCAGCTGGGCCGTCGCATTCCGCATGATGTCTTCTCTTGACTCAAATTGGGTTCCTTTCAGCGGCATTTTCAGCTTGGGAAATAGCCAGAAGTCACATGGAGCCATGTCGGGGGAGTAGGGAGCCTGACGAACCACAGGGATGTTGTGTTTGGCGACGAAAATCTGAATCCGATGCACAGAATGGGCGGGTGCATTATCATGATGGAGCTGCCAAGTTTTTGCTGCCCACAGATCCAGTCGTTTGTGCTGCACAGCATCACGAAGGTGATGAAGGACCTCCTGCTAGTATTCCTTTGTGATGGTTTGACCTTGTGGTGCATACTCATGATGCCCAACCCCACGGGAGTTGAAGAAAATGGCCAACACGACCTTGACATTGCTGCGGACCTGCCATGCTTTTTTTGGCCTCGAGGATGTCGGATGTTTCCACTATGACGACTGCATCTTGGTTTCCGGGTCGTACCCATAAACCCACGACTCATCGCCTGTGATCACGGTGTTCAGAAAGTTGGGGTTACTGTTTGCATTGTCCAGCACGTCCTGTGCAATATCCAGACGGTGTTGCTTCTGCTCCATTGTTAGCAGTTCCGGTACGAGTTTCGCGGACACACTCCTCATGCCCAAATTCTTGGTCAAAATTGAACGTCCTGATCCAGTGCTTACCTCTGTCTCGTTCGCAAGTTCTCAGACTGTGATACGACGGTCCTCCATGACCAGAGTCCGCACTTGCTCAATGACATTGTCATTTCAGCTTGTTGAGGGTCTGCCTGAATGCAGTTTGCTGTCCATTGATGTGCGGCCATCTTTGAAACAGTTGTACCACTCTTTTATCTGTGAGTTGCTCATGGCATCGTCCCCGAAAGCCTGTTGAATCTTGCGAATGGTTTCCACTTGGGTATCGCCAAGCTTTTGGCAAAATTTGATGCAATATCGCTGCTCATGTTGTTCCGTCATTTTACACCTTACTGGAATCCAACGAGCGCCCACTACACGTCCTCACTCATAGGCCGACTGCCAGCGACTGACAATTTCTGTGGGTGGGAAAAAATTCACGACTGCGCATGAATGCCCCCTCCACATCTCCACCGAAGGGAGTCTCCCGCGCTTCATTGGTTTACGCGGGAAAAAAGAAATTTCAGTACAGTAGACTCTCGATTATCCGCGGTAATGGCGGGGAGACTTNCCAACCACCTGTTTTTAAGTGATCAAAACCATTAAATGTTTTTCCACTTCTTGTTCCTGGCTACAGATCCAGAGGTCTGGGTTCAATTACGGGTGCTACCAGCTTCTCTAAAAGTAGTGTGTCTGGAACAGGGTCCACTCAGCCTTGTGAGGATAATTGGGGAACTGTTTCAAGGAAACAGCAGCTCCAGGCCAAAAAAACCCTAAATTAATGGCAGTTGGGATTCATTGCACTGACCATGTGGCACCCTGTGTACGCTAAAGTTGGCACTAACTATGCAGACAAGCGGTGGTCACTTGTTTGGTATAGTTTGCTTGTGGACTAAAACAGTAGTTTGTTTTTTTGTTTTTCCACTGCTGGCAGTCTCTTACTGGTAAGAGTTTTTACCCTTTTTGCCACATTGTTTAATGGCTTCCTTGTTCTTCAGTATGGTGAATATGGTCAGCTTAGCTGTGCCATATTGAGCAGCCAGGTCTAATAAACGTGTACCACTTTCCCACTTAGTGATAATTTCCTTTTTCATTGCTATCATAGAAATTACGATCTCTTAGGCTTTTTGCCTCTAGTAACTTTCTTTTGTGCTATTATGAATGGGTATTATTAAAGATAATATAAAAATAACTCAGATAAATAAAATGCTTAAAACAGACTGAATTTGTGAGATGCTCACTGAATCAGTCAAGGCAGAACTGAGTGAGCAACTGCACGTGTGACCAAGCAGAGAGAGAAGGCAACCATGTTACCACCAGGTGATTCATTGTTCAAGATTCAAAACTGTTTTTTTTCTCAAATGGTTTGTTCGAGTTTCAAGTTGTTGAGGCATCAAACTGTTCGAAGTTCGAGAGTTCACTCTATTATAATAATACTGAACCAGCAAACAATTATATTTATTTTTATGGAAATGGGAATGAAATTGTCACGTAGGGACATGCTTTTGTGTAATGAGTTTGTGGTTTTGAGTTCTAAACTTTGCTGTATCATGAAGAACACAATTTTCCTATATCACAGCATTCATACATACACTTGGGAATCTCAGATTGATAATATCTTGGCAGAAAAGAGACTTTATTAAAATATACTTTGTGTCCAGTCTGTTGGAAGATCTGATTATGATACTAAGCACTGGTTGAAGAAATTATGAAGACAGTATTGCTATGTAAATGAACAGTGCAAAAGTTTGATATGGAGAGATTTCACCTTGAGAAGCTAAACACTGTGAAAGTTGAACTGACAGGAAGATCAGAAAGGCTAAACAAAATTTTGGTCAGGATACAAAAACAGTATTTATTGGACTGTAATTTGAATATCATTGTTGCCCTCTGTGTATTTATGATCTTTTGGAGCTTATATAATACCATGTTATTTACATAGGCAGACTTAATTTATTCCTGTTGTCATGTAAAATGGTGTGACTATAGACAGAGTTTTGGATTGGATGTTGGATGTATTGACCACTTATACTCATGACTCGGAACTACAAGCAATTACAGCACCACCACTAATCTCCACAATTCACAAATCACCACAGCATCCGCTAAGCCTTTTCCAGCCTACAGTGCCTTCACTAGTAGTTGCCTGGTAATGGCTCCAGCAATGGTTATTCCTCTTCGTCCATGCTCAAGTCCTCTCTGAATGGCAGCCCCCATCCAACTCTTTTGCAACTGTCCCTTTTCTTCACAGCCTCCCATACAGAACTGACTTGGTTTCCCCAGTCGTCTTCCTTATAACTTTTCGACACAGACTGCATAGACAACACCATTCCTCTCTTGCATGTGTATCCATTGACATGGGAATGTGTTTACCTAGCTGTTACCTAGCAGCGGCTGCCTATTCATGCTTACTGAGAATCTGCTGCCTAGCAACAGACGTTTCTGTTCCATGGTTGTTACCTAGGAACAGATGTTTCAGAGTCATTTGCTAGCAACAGCTGTTTCTCTGGCTCCACAGTTTTTTGCTTTGTGCAAATATGACATACTATGTTATCCCCAAGTTTTTGGATGATTGTTGAAATTGTTACAACTAGACTAATTTTCATCCTTTGAGTGTATTGAAAATATGCCCAGCACCTTCTGTATCTTGAGAAATATTCATTGCAAATTAATTTCCTAACACAAGTTTAAGAATATCATTCACACTGATTTTTTATGGAATGAATTGCAGTTTTATCTTATGTAAGAACTGCTAGTGAAATGTGATTGGGAATAACCTTTAGAATAACTTTCTTACAAAACTTCCACAGACATTGTGGACTACAAGCTAGGGTGATATAGTGAGCTGACTTTTAACTTTTACAGTGCATAAGTGGGTAACAGTTAAGTACGATTTCTGTATTTTCCAGTAGCAGTTAATAGGATGCTGTCTTTTACAGGACATCTTCACCATCAGCTAAGACTGAAAGTAAACCGGAAGTGAAGGATGAACACAACAACAGACGCTCTTCATCATCTCCAGAGCCCGAAAACAAAAAGAAACAGGATGCATCTACTAAAGTGTAAGTACAAAGAAACTTTGATTCAAGGGACCTTCAGTGTAGTTTTTCCTGTATTTAAGGTACGTTTATTGTAGTCTTGGCTGAAGCTCATCTTATTTATTATTTTTCTTGATTTGGCATTTGTTGATCTAAAGGATTTAACGCAATTTTACATTTAAACTTTGATTCCTATGCATGTTTTGGTTCTCAGTATGGCATTGTAGGAAACGTTTGTGTGTGTGTGTGTGCATGGCCAGCCTAAACAGATTTACATGCCACTACCATAAGATGCAGTTAACAGATAAGCACAGTGGCTGAATCACAACCATCTTTTCATACCTAACATCAAAACGTTACACATACTCCAACCATGATGTTTGGAACAAACCATAATGTAGTGTATGTACATAACAATTGGTATAATTTAAACTGCTCTGTGTGTTATGTCCCCCCCCAAGTTCAGTGCAAGTAGATGTGTTAATTTTCACATGTATGCATGCGCAGAAAATTATGGGTGGAATGTGGGTGGAAGTTATGAGTTTGCAGCAAATTTTGAGCAAAACGTGTGATCCATGCTTGCTTTTACTCATGAAGGACAGGTCCTAATTAGCAGTAAGTTCCGAGCACAAGAAGTTACGAAAGTTTAAGAAAAATATGTAATTCTTTGGTTCAGGTAATGCTAATGACAGCAAGAATGTTGAATTATTCTTTGTTATTTTTATGTCACTGTGATAACCACTTCAAAGGAGAAATGTTCCCTTATGTGCATTATTATTTAAACCTTAGTGCCTTATTGCATTACATGTAACCAGTAATTAGGGGATAGTCTTGTATTTATGTAGTTTATCCATTTTTTGATGTTACAGGTGTCTTTTAGAACAAGCACTTTGAGTATTTTATAAGTGCTTGTAGTACTGAATTTTCATTGTACAGTGGAACCTCGCTTAACGAGTATAATTCGTTCCAGAATCTTACTCGTAATGCGAAACACTCATTAAGTGAAACAGTTTTTCCCATATAAATTAATGTAAAATACGATAATGCGTTCCATGCCGAAAAAAATACTCAAAAAAATTTATGTATAATGTTTATTCAAAGAAAATTATATATACATTGTTAAGGAGCATGAATCATCTTCAGCTTTTCTTCTGTGCGGAATGAACCAACCTGGAATGCGAATTCGATTTGCAGAAAACAAAAAAAAAGTTGAAATAATTAGTTTATTATTTACGATACATATCTAATTCTTTTTTACTAGAAAGCTGTCTAGAGACATTTGTTTTTGCTGATGCTTCAAAATTTGTTGAAAATGCAACACAGCATTATCATTAAATAAATTTGTAGCGCGCATAGCCACTGTCTTATTATGGTGATGCTTCTCAATGTATGGTGCAAGAGTTTCCCATGCTTTCAGCATTTCTCTTATTGCTCCAGAAGATTGTTGCTTTGCTGTTGCCTCCTCCTCCTCCTCTGACAAACTCTGCTCCACAACTTCTTGCTGTGAAACACAATGCAACTCCATAAGTTCTTCGGTGGTCAGCTCTTGGCTGTTCTCTTCCACAAGCTCATCGATATCATTGTTATCCATTCAACAATGCTCTCTGGCCAAAGCTTTTCCAAGCAGAAGTGAGGTTTCTCTTGGTAACCCCTTCCCACGCCTTTTCGATCATCCTGAGGCAGGCAGTGATGTGGAAGTGATATTTCCAAAACTCTCTGAGAGTGAGATTGGTCCCTTCAGTCACCTATGCAGCAGTGTATTCACTGATATTTTGTTGTGACAGAAACATGATTACCATGCTGCTGTCTAGCAGTGGGCATCTTGCTCTGGCTTTCAGGCATCATGTCACAGTATATTTTAATTGTCTTGTAAGAGCTATTTGTACACAGCATTGTGTATGTTGTGCAGTTTCTCCTGACAATGTGGACATTATCACCACCAGAATGCAGTATCTTGAAATAAGAATACATTGATGTAAGCAGTGTATTTTATGCTCACCTACACCTTGTGACTTAAAATTTCACTCTGTTAGTCCTTAGCAATTTCCTGTAAGGTTGATTAACAAAGAATGTCTGATTAATGCTAAGAGTATACCTCAGTTGAGTCCAAGGATTTACCCTTCTGTTCATATTTAATAAACAAGCAATATGTGTGATGAGCATTTAGGCATAATCATTACACCTCACTTAAGTTGTCAGTTCCCAGAAGAAAGCCCAAGCATCTGAATTTGCATGAAATGTCATTCTGCCCTTTTCTTCCTAAAATCTCTTGCCAAAGAAACTTTGCAGACCAGTGTTTTATATTCTTGTTTCTCATGCACTTGGTGAGAGAATTCTCTTCATATATGAATCTTGTATGCCCATATTTTTTGTCCCCTGAAAAACCTATTAAGTTGAAATATTTTTTTCAGGGAAGCAATTCGTGCTATGTCAAGTGTTCAAGCAAAACTCCTGAGCCTAGCAGGAGGACCCAAAATGAAACCTTCAGACACAGCTAATGACAGATCGTCCTCATCTCGATCAAGATCTAGATCACGCTCACGTTCACGATCCAGGTCTACAAAATGTCCAGTAACCAGGAAGCGTTCATCTAGTCGTGAAGCTAGCAAGTCATCATCGCCTTCTAGGTCAGATGTGATTTGTATTTTGTATGCTTACTTACTAACATATTGGATCAGAGTTTCTGTTGTTATCTGATGAACTGTCCTAGATTTTCTCAGCAGTCTTTACCATGCAGTATTCTAACCTTACCTTTCATTTGAACAGGAAGTACCAAGAGTATACACTCCAGTTGAATAAAACTGTCACACTTTCAAGGTTTGTTAACATTCTGTTACATCAGTTGCTACAAGTATATTATCAGAATTTATACTGGAAAGAGATGAGATGCCACTATATATTATGATGTGTTTATATTCTGTCCAAAAGATGTAAAATTGATGGCCATTGGGAGTCATAATTCGCTCATATGCCTAACCAGTAATAACAAATAAAGTGTTTGTGTAGATCCAATAACACCTAGATACCCATTAAAGAGTTCTGTCAGATTTACAGTTTTTCAATTTCTTTGGATGTATTTGCCATTGGATATCTGTCCTTAAGAATGTGTGTTTCAGTTACTAGAATGTTCATATAAATCTTGACAGTTCAGAATCTCCTAATAATCAGTGATGACATATGCCAAGCCTCTTAACACTGGTGTTTTTTATGTGCCTCTTTATGTCATGGTATATCTCCAAATGCGAGTTCTACTCCATAAAGGGAAACTAATGGTCTCAGGCAAGTCCTTGCATATTTAAAGGCCAATGGATTAACTTTTTGAGGTCTTCTGATTGGACTGTGGTTTGCTGTGATTTTTATCTGTAACTCCCAGTAAATAAAAATAGGATGGTGCTGTATAATGGGCTGTTACAGTTCTCCATCTCATAACATTATAGTTAAAATGATCCTGTCATCCATTTTCAGCATTTTTATTTCTTGTATTTTATTTATAGGGCTCCTAAAAAGTCTCCTGAAAGGGAAAGAAGCCGCAAGAAAAAGATAGCCTCCAAATCTCATACTCCGTCTAGATCTCGAAGCTCTTCCTCTTCAGCTACAGAATCCCACAAAAGCAAAGGTGGTAAATCTTCTCAGTTAGGAACAAAGTCAAATAATCGTTCTAAATCAGGATCACATTCCAAATCCAGATCTCCTGTCAAAGGAAGAGGTTCAAAATCGCATTCAAGGTCACCACCTAAAAGACGCTCAAGATCACCGGTGAAAAGATCAGGATCGCCAAATAAATCAGCTGGAAAGGGAGGAAACAACAGATCTCAGAGTTCAGAGAGTGCAAGCAGTAGAAGTGAATCCTCATCATCTGAACACTCAGAAGAAGGTTAGTTTCATTTATTTTTCTTTTCTTTAAGTTACCACATTAATGGTATATACCTTATTCCTTTCTGTCTTTCAGTAGTTGAACATAGGTAGCTGAAATGCAGAAAATGTGCCATAGAATGTAATGAGAAAGTGACAGTTTTGTATATTGCTAAAATGACCTGTGCTAAAGCTCAAAAATCATCGCTTTAATGATACAAGTAATAGTAGCATGTCATTTATGATAATGGTAGTTCTTTTCCTTTTTGGATGAAAATATTGCCAAAAATTGCAATTGTAAAGAGTGGAATAATATATAGGTGTTGTTTATGTTATGTTTATGTTTTATGAATAATTTTAGTTGTAATATTTGAGAAGGTGGCAAGATAGTGTCATTTGTAGAATGGTATGCGCGACAAAAATGATGGGTTCTAGTTCAGATGATAGGATTTATTAGTACTTCGGTTATACACTCTCTTGTAATTACACTTAAATACAGCACTATCGCTGATTTACACAATTTACAGTTCGCCGTTGCACAGGCACTAGGGTTCTCTGTCCCCAGTAGACGTCTTCTAGCCGTGGATCTCAACACAGAAACTATTGCTTCAAATCACTACATATATCACACATAACATTTTACAATCACACTTTAAATCTTCATAGGCCAACCACCTGTATTCTTCTGTACTCATGGTTCCATTTCGCTCTGTTCGCAATGCTTCTGCCTCTACTGTTTCTCTCTTGTAACCACTCCCCGCTGAACTATGACACTCAAATAGCCGAGGGACAGACAACACATTTCCGCAAACATGTCACATGATCGCTACCGACTGCTGTTGTGTGATGTCACCACATGTGGAGGAAACATGTCACATGACTGCTACGTACTCTTGTGTGACATCACAGCACACTTGTTGCGTAGCGAAGGTCTCTCTGCGAACATAGAAAACACTGTTCCTGTACTGTTGGCCACATGTGTGTTGTGGGCTTTGTCTAGCAACGGGTCTACATGCCACAACAGAAACACAGGAAGTAAGTAATGCCCATTCAGACCTTGCTGCTACAAGATAATATCATCTTCCTGTTTGCAATGTAACCTTTGTTATTGAATAAGACCAGAGGATAACTGGTCATTGAAAATTTTTGGCTTGGGTTGAACATCTTGTGTATTGTTGTTGTCCTTCCTTTTTCTTATGTTCAGTTTACAAATTTGTTGTAATCTTGTTTGTAATTGATGATGATTATGTTATCATTCATTTAATACTTCAACTTAAAATGTTGCCGACGAATGACTAAGAATAATTTAAAATGTAAGTTTGTTTATTATATTTATTAACAGGTAAAGGTAATAAGGAAGAAGATTTTGAAATCCACAAGAAGGAAGATAGTGTACAAAAGAAACGGCATTATCGAAATAACAACAAAGACAATGACTCCTCAGGCAGTGACTCAGATGCTGAACACGCAAGGAGGGTAAGTTAGTGTGATTTTTGCGTTTCAAACATCTGAAATTCTGTAATATGTTACAAAATGTAAATTGCCCTATCTTCGCAGAATAAGAATAACTGTTTCATATCTGGGAAATCGCACGTTCCTTAGAACAGAGGTGATGAAATTCATTACTCAAGGCAAATGCTAGAGTAAGACTTAAAATGGGTCCTCGCACCCCTGGGCTATCTTTGCAATTACAGGAACAATCAACTGTTGTATTAAAGAAACATGGGTGGTAAGAGTTAACAGCTTGAAGCAGTGATTTTCAACCTTTTACATCTTTAGTGTCACTGTTCATTTTGTCAGAAAACTGATATTCCCATACTAAAAGCAAAGTTTCTCTTTGTATTTATACAGTTGTCTGCATTATAGTATTATATAAATTGTGACAGAGATAGTGGGCTTGTGGGAAATGTTGTGTGTGTGTGTGTGTGTGGGAATTTTCCTGTAACAATAACTGAAGAACAGCCTTCCAAATAGATTATGTAAGTCATCTGTTAATTATTTCTTTGATTATTTCTCATAATTTATTATTGCATACATGCAATGTGAACAGTGTGAATGAACAGATTTTTTTCTTTGTCCAGGAGAAAAGAATTGAATCAAGTCCTCGGTCACCTCACCGACGCCATAGAGCAGCCAGCCGGGATAAGGAGAGAGAAAGAGAAAGAGATAGAGGAAAAGAAAGAGACAGAGATGGTGAAAGAAGAGGTGGGAGATACAGGCACTCACTGGAGCATGAAAGAGAGAGAGAGCGGGACAGAGAACGAGAGCGCGACAGAGAAAGAGATCGAGAGAGGCATAGGTTGTGGGAGAGGGAAAGAAGAAGAATGCCTCCACCATCAACAAGGAGACCACCCTCTAGGAGAAGGTATGGGTTTTGTGCAGTACATAAAAGGTAAAAAGCTGTCTGTATAACAGGCCATAGGAGGCACATATGGTTGTGAGACGTAGACAGTTGACCCACAGATGGTGGCAAGGTCAGCCTCACATGCCAGCTGCCCTTTACATCCAGGAAAATTCCTGATACTTATTTCTGTTAGAAGCTGGGTTGACCCCAGGGCCATAGCTTGGCTGGAAGGATTAGGTCAATTGAAAAATCCAGTGACCTTGGCGGGAATCGAACCCATTACCTTCCAGCTTATAGCGTATTGCCTAAAGCAACTATGCTACTTCATGCCCCTGTCATGCAGTACATGCTTTAAGGTATTCCAGTGAAAAGTCTGAATGAGGTAACGTACAGAATTTTGCTTAGGAAGCCATATGGTCCAAGGATGCTTGAGAAAGTGCATTGTGTAATGAAATTAATGAAGACAGCAGGAAGCCAGAAACTTAGTAATTTTCAAACAGCTAATTAACTGTTGACTGCTCAGTGAAGATTCTGCATCTGCGATTTCGTTAGTAGAAGTCATACCTTATTGCCTTGTTTATAAGAAATGTTAGGTAGCAGTGTTCATGTTTATTAGGCTGTAACATGGGGATGGGCAATTATTTTGGCAGAGAATTCATATCACTAGCTTCTGTAAGCGTTACAAGTTACATGTGTATCGATGTAGGATTATAAATTTCCAATACACATCTCACATTTGTATATACAGGAAATTAAGAGTGCGTGGTTAGTGTAAGTTCAGGAAGATTTAAATTCAACAAAACAGCCCATAATTGTTTTTTTCCATAACGTTATTTTAACCATATTACTAATTAAATTATGATTGTATTGTAAGTTCATGCAGAAGACACGGTGCTAATATGTAAGTAAGTAAAGGTACCCTTGTAACAGGCCATAGAAGCCCATAGGGTTGTGAGATGTTGAGGTTCCCACATTTTCTAGACAATTGGCTCATGGATGGCAGCAAGGTGGTCAGCCCTATGCGCTGGCCACCCTTTGTCCTCAAGAATATTCCAAGAATGTTCCTGGTACTCATTTCTGTTAGAGACTGAGTCGACCCCAGGGCCATAGTGCAGCTGGAAAGATTAGGTCAGTCGAAAAAAATCCAATGACCTCATTGGGACTTGAACCCATGACCTTCCAACTTATAGCATAGTGCCTCAACCAACTACGCTACTGCGTGCCCTGTGCTAATATGTTTAGTTGTTATTTTAATACTCGTATGTTGCCTTGGACTGTTTTGAAAATGTGGATAGGCTGGATGAGGCTAACAAGCCAGCTTTTGCTCATCCCTGCTGTATTCACCATGTAAATGGTGAAGGTCCTTTTAGATAATACAAGGTGCGTCAGAAAGAATGGAAGGATTTCAAGCAACCATTACACCGCGATGGGGGGAGGCGTAGAGTGGGGGTGGGGGCGTGAACCGTAGGGTCAGCCCTGTGAAATCCATCCATTTTCCTGATGCACTCTGTAATTAATGATGCGGTTTCTACATCCAGGGTAACATGATAACTTCATTATTAAGGTCAGTTGGCCCACTATTGGTGAAAATAATAATCATAAAGTGTCCAAACAATGGGTCAGGTTGTATCTTGTATAGAAATTGGACTGTGTTCTGTTCAGGTAATTCATGAGTAAAAATTTTATGTGATGCCTTACCCAAATTACCACTTTTATATACTCTATATTTCCGGGCACTACAACTGAATAATTTTTGTGATTTGTAGTCAGCATCCATAATTGTGCTCTTGCTTTTGTAGAGTGAGAAATGTTCATTTTAATAAAAATTGTTAATGTTTGCTACAGTAAATGGAAATGTGATTTGTATTTGGTTTGAAATGCACCTGACTGAACATGAATCTAATATAAATTCTCTTAAAATCATGAGAAACAGAAAACCAGCAGTGTGAATAATTTGTAATTAAAGCATAGATGTCAGCGTTCTACGTGCCCTAACAGTATCTGTAGAATTCATAAAAATATACAGTTTCTTTGCATTTATATTGTAGGAGTCCAAGAAGAACTCCAAGGAGAAGTCGCAGCCATCGTTCAGCTTCTCCATATCACTCACGTTCTCCACATGGTGTAAGTTGTCTTTTCTCTAAGATTGTAGTACCCCAGTATCCAGGTAGTTTGCAAGTTTATACTTGCTATCTGCTTAGAGACAGTCTTATTTATGTTTTGAAGCCCAGGTTGTTGCTTTATAGCCTAATACTAAGAAAACTTATTGCAGATGACATAATCTGCAATATGAAATTAGAGCCCCAGCAGAATCGTACAACATTTCAGCAATATCAGCAAAATCCATGTCATTTGAATGTTTTTTTTTCCTCCCCCATCCTGCTGTGTGATTTTCATTTATAATGGAATCGGGGAGATGTTTTGACCACTGCATTTGTAAATTGTTACCATCATAATACCTTTGTAATACGTTTGCTGTGGATTTCAGTATTTGGGAAGTAAAAAGCTCTCTTTGAATTTGGATCATATTCCATTTCCCATAATGTCACAGTAGGTATATTTCCTGCCCCTTTTGTTGCCAAATCTTCATCTGAAAATTGGTCTGCTTTTCCGTTGTTGACCCACTTGCAACGGAGCAGCCATCCTTGGTATGATTAATGCTGTGTTTAGGAATGGAGCTATACTTGCACTCACTTGTATGACTTCCTGTCATGATGCTTAACCTGAGCTATCAACTTTACTTATTTTGGAGTGAATGTAGCACAACAGTATGATGGTACACTGAAAATTTTGGCATGGAAAGTGGACAGAAGGTACTGGATGGTAAGGATTAGTTCTCATAGATTTTAAAGGGTTCTAACAGTGGTGTATAACACTTGGAATTGCTGGGTTTTTGGACTTTTTTATAATACCGGTCAGTGGACAAAATCCAAAAACCCAGCAGTTCTGAGTATTTTCACATAAGAGTAAGGTTGGTGTAATGACTAGGAACTACTGTGTGCTCTTATTTTGTCTTTCAGAGATCTTTGATTTGAAGTACATCATTATTATGGCATTCACTATGACCTTGTTTTTTGCTGCAGGGCTGGAAATGGGTATGGACACAGGTAGATACTGTCTGCTTCGTTCCATTGACCACTGCTGATGTAACTGTTGTTTCCAACAATCTGTATAGGAATGTATTCAGAAACTTACAATATAATAATTTTGTTTATAATATGTATTTGGCGTTCCCTGGACTTTTCTGTTGATCTGGAGCATATACCTAGTTCTGGAAAACTATTTTGACCTATTTGTAACTGTTTTATGATTTCATTTGTTAGCAGGGAAGTCACAATTCTTCTGAGAGGCGACCTTCTGCTTCTCATGATGAAAGGAGAAGGAAACCTCGTTCTGAGTCTCACAGTGCCTCTCCACCACCTGCCAAACAAAGGGTTAGTTGGTACTGATTTTGAAGATTAACTTGTAGACAGATGTTTGCTATTCATGTATGTAAATAATTTAACCCTTTTCATATTTTAAATAGGGTTCTCAGTTTGGGTTCAGGTACATATTGAATATTAATCTAATGTTCACAACTGTCACAGGTCCCTTCAATGACTTTAAAATAATTTGTGTGAGATAAGAACATAGGCAAGTATTTCATTTATAATGTTAGTTTACCTCTGATGTTTGCCGCTATTGGCCAAATTAAGGAAGTGTAATGGTCAAGATGTCCTCTGTATAAAGTAAAGGTAAAGTTGTCCCTACCCCTGGGGAAAGAGCCCACTGGTATCCATTGGATAGGAGGTACGGTGGACCCCAGAGTGGGTCTGAACCATGTGGAGAAGAGATAATTCTTGACCTTACCGGAATTCAAGCTCTGACCCCTCAGTCATCCAGCCTATAGCCAGTCGCTATACCAACTACACCATCCCGGCTCCTCATATAAATATATATATATATATATAAAGTGCTAGGGAAAATTATGCTCAGAAGTTCGTCAGTAAACAGTATAAGTATGACTTGAAAGGATTCTGGCGATGGTGTATGCTATATAGAACTGTTAGGCTTATTTTGGACTCTCCATCGTCTGGTTAGAAAGAGCTAGTCTCAATCACTGGACCTGGTGTCACTGGTATCTTCCATACACCAGATGGTGGATAGAATCCAAAATAAGCCTAATAGTTGTGTACAGTATAAGTACTTGTATGATTATCAATTTTAAATTCTAGATAGCATAACCATGTAGATTGAAACATTTGAAGTAAAGTTGGAATTGTAAATTCCTCAGTGAACTACAGGTACTCCATGCAATAAAGCATGTTAATTGTACCTATTGCTCACTTAATGAACTTCATTTTCAATATAATGAACAGTGTATGTTTGTAGGAATTCTTTTTGAGAAGGCAGGGAAATACATACTTGGGGAGGTGAGGACGTATAAGAAATGTTAGAGATGTGTTTTCTCTGTAATATTTATGAATTGCATTTATCATAATTGTTTCACACCAATTCAAATTCTAGTGTGCATATTGTTACCTTTGTAGTCAACAGCCTGTCCAATAAATTAATATTGTTTATTGTTGTTGCTACCACATGACATGGAGTTTGTGTTTGTTTTCTTGAAGACATATGAGTGAGGGGCGTCATACATGTGATAATGAAGTTGTATTGCATTGCATCAGCTATAAGAAAATGAGCATGAATAAAATAATAGTCTTATTTGCAACGATAAATATCATAAACAAGTAATTATATTCTTATTTTAATGATTTAATACTAAAACATGGGCTGCACCATAGCTCACGCAGTTAGTCGCTGGCTTCCCACCGCGGTGACCTGGGTTTGATCCCGGGCCTCGTCAAGTGGGATTTGTGTTGGACAGAGTGGCGCTGGGGCAGGTTTTCTCTGAGTACTTCGGTATCCCCTGCCAATCTTCATTCCACCAAATTATCCATCATGATAATCACCCAGGGCAGGTACAATAGGCCATTCAGTGGCCGCCGTGCCGAGTGGACCCAGTTGGACTCCACCCCCCACTAACCGATTTTTTTAAAAAAAATTTACTACTTAAACATACATTAAAAATACTGAAGGATTTTTCTGGGATTTGTGAATGAGTCAGAAACTTTTAAATGTAAAACACTGGGAATATGATTTTTATTTTAGAAATTTTCACCTTATGAACACTTCACACAACATATTACCTTCATAAATCGAGGGATACCTATGCTTGTCTTACAAATAATTTTGTATGCTTTTATTAATTGTATTAGTAGGCAGATACAAACTTGAATAGTTCAGAGTTGAAGTTTAATGTAATAGGAAGTTTTGGCTTGTGCAAGGGAATGGGTTATGAGATAGATGATCGATGATCATCTTTATTTTCTCATTACCACTACATGTTTTGGTCACTTGGACCACCATTGGGTGGTTTGTAAATAAATTAACAAAGCATCATCACTGAACTGCAAGGTTAGATGAATCCATTTTTACAATGAAAAATGTCATGATAAATTTCTTGTGTAAAATGGTAAAATATAAAAATAGATTATAATTGTTTAAATTGTTAAAATATTTAAAATTTGTGGGGGGGGGAGGATGATGTGTAATGTGGGGCTGGCTGAGTGTACTGTAGGAAGGATGTATATGTACATTCATGTGGCAAGAGCAGTGCGGTAACTGTTGATAGTTCATAATAATATTGGTGGATTTGCAGTCCTTTCTATGTTCCTTCAAGTAATGTATGTTTCATAGGTACTGTGGGGGTGTAACAGGTGTGTTACACTGTGTTCAAGAATCTGTGGTATCTGATTATGTAGTTATTGGTGTCTGGTGAAGTAATGAATTCTGAGTGTGTGGGGGGAGTGTAATTTGTGTTGCGGTAGTTATTTATGTGGAAGTTTTGTCATGGGTGCAGATTACTGTGTAATGGAATTCTCAGTTGTTATTTGATGTATGAGGTTGGTTATTTCATTCTGTAAGTTGTCCAGGATGATGCTGATTGGAGTGGTGGGAAGTAATTAGAATCAGTCTACTTCATTGTCAAGTCGACGGTCCCAGTACCTCAACAACCTGATATGTGTTACTCCATTTGGCATAACAAACAATAACCCAACGTATTTCACCTCTTTTGACTGTCCGGTATACTAACAAATGTCAAAGCCCACAGACTAATTGGCTCAGAACCACAGGGAGGGATAACCTGGTATTCTTCATATTCACAAAGTTATATACATGATAGAAATGTATATTTTTATCTGTAAGCAGAAAAATCCACACAGAAGTGAGATACTCTGTGTGTTTGTGTGTGTTTTTTGATTGGTTTAGGCATTCTTTACAAAGTAAGGAAAAAACACATTTTGGCAGCCATGTCTGTCTCTCTCTTGTGACCTAGTATCAGTGCTTAATCAGATGGATAGATTCTTTTTAATTTGACAGTGAGGACTTACTGAAATTTATGGGGAGCACTGATTTTCATTCACATTGTTCCACAACAAAACTTACTTTGTCTAGGAACATTAGTATTTAAATAATGGTGATATTCAGCATGAGAGGTCTTTGCATGACACGTTTCGACTATTTTGATTTGTAGCCATATTAATGGATTACAAAATGTACTTTTCTTGAGGCCATAAATGGACTTTTCCATATATCCACCGTGAACTGTTGTACACAGTTGTTATAATTGTTATAATTCAGTGTTGTGCTGTTGAAATATGAATTTTACCCATTTTATCTTAAACTTTTTATGTTTTGCAGAAGCGCTTTTTATAAACTGGTCACAGGTAAACTTGACCCTCTAACTACTAGGGTTGTTAATTATCTTGAATTCTTTCAAATGGTGTTTTAGGAACTGGACTTTTTTTTGTCCGGTGGTCAAGAGTAGCTCTTTCTAACTTGTCATACTGGGTAGAAACCTTTCCTTCCTTACAGGTGTTGGTGGAAACTTCCAGTTTCCAAAAATGTGGTGTTTGAGAAACTTCAGATAATGGGCAGTGTCCAGAGTAATAGTCATGTTTAGTGTTACCACTGTGAGAAATATTTGAACATAGCTCCTAAGGTATTCTTTGTTTTTGTGTTTAGTTCTCACACAGTCTGTCAAGAACACCATCACCATTCAGGAAAGGAGTAGACAAGGATCGGGGGAGCAGCATAGAAAAGAGGTCTATTAAAAACAAATCTAGAAGGTAAGAAAGAGTTCATAGGAGTGTGAACAGAAGGAAATCAAGTTCTTGGATTAGAGTCCGCTTTGAGAAGCTGATTGTTGCTCAGCTAGTTAAGAAATTCCCTGTCTATGGGACCTCAAGGATCCTTACCATGTTCACATGAACTTGCCGCTGGTCCCTGCCTTGAGCCGGAGGTGATATGCCACCACATTGTATCAGATTCAAGGGCTTGCATTAAACTTCTTCAGCTTACTTACCTACTTCCTTGCTTATGGGCTGAACCCTTCTTGAGAAGTTGCCAATACTGCAGCTACTCAAGAATTTCCCAGCATTTTATGGAATCCGAAGGTTCATTACCATGTTCACAAGATTCCTCTGTTGGTCCCTATGCTGAACCAGATCAATCCAATCCATACAATCCCATCCTATCTCTCTAAAATCATTTTAATATTGTCTGCCCACCTACACCTTGGTCTTCCCAGTGGTCTTTTTCCTTCTGGCTTTCCCAGCAATGTCCTATATGCATTCCTGTTCTCCCCATTTGTGCTATATGTCCTGCCCACCTCATCCTCCTCGACCTGATCATTCTAATTATACTTGGAGAAGAGTACAAGTTATAAAGCTGCTCATGCAGTTTTCTTCAGCCTCCTCTCATTTCATCTCTCTTCGGTCCAAATATTCTCCTCAACACCCTGTTTATGTTTCTCCCTTAATGCCAGAGACCAAGTTTCACACCCATACAGAACCACAGGCAAAAGTATAGTTTTGTATCTAACTTGTTCAGCAGCTCAATGGACAAAAATGTTCATGGCAGTTGTATTCTTCACATGGCAGTGTGTGTGTTAAGGAATTATGGAAAGTAGGTTTGAAGAGAGATTTTTCCATTTTTCTTCATTTCTTCTCTCACTCTTCTACAACATGTTGGACATAAAATTGTGAAATTAGAAAGCCACTTATTTTCTTTTAATCTTTTTCAGTGAACATGTCCACTTTCATGGACCATTTATTTATAAAGGTATTTAAATTACCTACTGCCTTTCCATAACCTCTCTTTTCATTATAAATGTGTTTCTTGTTTCTCCAGCATCATATCTGTTATAAATAGGGTGACATACCAAAGTCATCAATCTCCTCCACAATTTTTCTTTTCTGTATGTCCCACTTTTCTTTGTCGCCCTGTTTTTTTCTGGTACTGACTAGTCACCTTTACAAATTCCTTCTTCATTCCTTGTAGGGTTTCTCCTTTGTTATCATATTAGTGAACGTCATGTCCAAGTACAAATATCAATATTACATACACTAATTAGCTGATGTTCATGAAACTTTATAATTATCATGCCACTGAACATTTTTCAGTCTTCATGTTGTTCAACTTCCTGTGATTAGCAGTACTGCATGTTCATCACAAAAGCTTGTGAAGTGGGAGCAGCACTAGCTCTGCTGAATGCATGATCTGAAGTTTTGTGTGTATAAATAAAATAGGTTTTTAGGAATTTGCAGCTATGCAAATTATTTTGTTTTGAGGATGGTCACTGATGAACCATTGATATTTATGTGGTAACATGCGACAAACACTTCTACAAGTAGTATGAATGGTTTTAATACATATACAAGGTGGTTCAAATATGACCAGGACTGATTTGTGCGTAAATAAACTGCACTGCACAGCAGCTGTGCGACCTTGAGAGAGTGAAGCCAGAACCTCCACCCTCCCTCCTGTTAGGCTTAGAACCTGTTCAGTCCTGTCTGGGAGTTGCTAGAGTGATGAGCGAACAGAAGGTACCGCGGAGCATGGAACAATGCATTGTGATCAAATTCCTCCAACAACAGAATGGGGAAATGTGTCTCTCACGGATCCGTGTGTTTGAGTGGTGTAAGTGCTTCAGAGAGGTCAGAGAGCACGTGGAGAATGTGCCGCATGATCGTCGGCCGCGGACATTCTTCACCAAGCCAAACATTGATCGTGCAGACGCGCTTATTCGTGAGAATAGGCGCATCACTATCAAGGAACTTGGAGCAATGCTGTCCATCAGTGTTGGTAGTGTAGACGACATTGTGAAATACCACCTGCACTATTGCAAGGTGAATGCACGGTGGTTACCATGCACTTTGACAGACATGAACAAAATGGTGCGCATGCAAGCTGCCAGTCATCACCTACAGCAGTTTGAAGAAGAAGGTGATGCATTTTTTAAGTTTGTAGTGACCACCGATGACACGTGGTTGCACTACTTCATTCCCGAGTCTCAGCAGTCATTACGCAAGTGGCAGCATACCAGTTCTCCCAAACCCAAGAGAGCGCGGAGGAACTGTTCAGTAGGAAAAGTGATGGCAACGTTCTTCTGGGACTGGCAGGGGGTTATCCATGTAGACTTTCTGACAGATGCGAGAACAGTC
The DNA here is from genome assembly GCF_002891405.2 of Cryptotermes secundus. Taxonomy (NCBI): domain Eukaryota; kingdom Metazoa; phylum Arthropoda; class Insecta; order Blattodea; family Kalotermitidae; genus Cryptotermes; species Cryptotermes secundus. The sequence continues at coordinate 469,169 of NW_019725862.1, forward strand.
AATGCAGCTTATTACCCAGACCTCCTGACAACAGGTGAAGGAAAAGATGTGATCCAAGCGGAAGACAGGTGGAAAGTGGGTAGCCTTCATTCAAGACAATGCACGCCCCCCATACGGCCAAAACAACGATGGAAACCCTCCAGAAACTGAAATGGAATCTTCTGGCACATCCGCCGTACAGTCCCTATTTGGCCCCAAGTGATTTCTACCTGTTCGGAAGGCTCAAATCAGACTTGCAAGGCATGGGGTTTGTGGACGACGCCGTCATCCAGACTGTTCGGGGGTGGATACACCTCCAATCACAAGCCTTTTCTTAAAAGGGCATCAGGATGCTTCCAGAACATTGGAAAAAAATGTGTTGACTCCGGAGAGGAGTATGTTGAAGACTGACATGTGCAAGTAAGTGTTTGGCAATTATGTTTTTTTTTTTAATCAGTCCCGGTCATATTTGAACCACCTTGTATTATCTAATCCTTTGGTATACTGAACTGCACTGTGCCAAGTATGAGTGCTCAGTGTGAAGCAGTTTGTTCTTATTGTTACAAATATAAAGGCTTATTCATGCACAAATTTATTTGAAGCTTTTACTTCAGTTCCCCTTATCTGAAAGTATAATTATTTTCCAGGTCTCCTTCAGAACATGATGAGAGGGATTTGTCAGCCAGTCGGAAAAAGGGTCCACCACAATTGTCCTCTCCTTCTGATAAGAACAAGTTGACATCAAGGGATCAGCTATCAGAATCTCGGCAGGTAGAAAGGAACCATAAAAAGTCATTGGCTGCCATAAAAGATGGGAGCCGTGAGAAGGCAGTACGAAAAGCTGTGAAACCGGATCCTGAAGATTCACCACCTGCCAGAGAAAGGTGAGCCTTTGAGTGGCGAATGTGAGCTGCAGTCAGGAGCCAGTAGCTTGAGACTGAGGAAATTAGCTGAAGCAGTGTAGTTACAGGATCATATGTAGGCACCAGACATCAGATATCCTGATTGAGGTTATTCATGATTATTTGCAGTCCCTCCTGGCAAGTACAGTGTTTATTGAAATCACCAGTGACCTTCTCTTTGCCAGTTTTCTGTTAATGTTTACTGAATGCAGTAATCTTCCACTATTTGACACTAAATGACCAGTACAGTTGATACAGCACTATTAAATCTCAGATTGAGGAAGCAAATTAATATATGTACCAGTAGATTTAAAAGTTCTCTATAGTGTTCATATTGTCGCACAGAGTATGTTTAGTTTCTCATTTTGTGAGATGTTTATGGGTACCTGTGTGCTCTGTTTTAATGTTAGCCTTTGCATTTTGCATAATTTCATGATGTGTGGCTATTTGTGTCATTTCATGAGAAATTATGTTAAACAGAAATTTCTTGGGTCGGTTTAGAGAACTATATTATATAATTCTTTTTGAGCAGGGATCATAAAGCCGGAAAGAAGCGTCCAGAGTCAGCAGCATGGCCAACTGAAAAAGAGAGGAAGCTTGAAGAGAAGAAACGAAAGATTTCTGAGAGCTCAGAATCTCCGTCTCCCAAGCGAAGGAAGTCTGGATCCCAGGACAAGCAGGTGGTAAGAAAAGTATGGCAGACATGATATCATAACTAATAGAGTGTAGCAGTTTTTTTCTTGAGAAACTAAAAATTGGTTAGCTATTCAAGAAATTCCCTCTCTTCTGTGGAACCTGAAAGTCCATTATTTCACACTCACTGATCACTATCTTGAGCCATATGAAAGTAGTCCAGCTGCTGCACCCAATTCATTTAACATATTAATACAGTATTATCCACACTTCTATGTCTAGGTCTTCCAAGTGGTCTCTTCTTGCCTTCAGATTTTTCAGCTAAAATTTTGGGTTCATGCTGTACAGCATGATCTCATCCTAGATTTGATTACTCTAATACTAATTGGTGAAGAGTGCAAATTATAAAGGTTTTCATCATGCAGTTTTTAACAGCTCTTTGTCATTCCTGTTGCTTAGGAGGAAATGTTTTGCACACCACTCCCCTTTTAAGCACAGCAGTCTCTTTTTGCACTCATGCAAAACAACACATAAACTATTTAAGCTCTAAGTTTTACATGCTGAGATAGAAGATAAAGACAAGATTCTGAACTGACTTGTAGCAGGTATTCCCCACATATAAAGTCTGCATGTATGACATTCAGTTAACACTTTTCCAAACCAGAATTGAGTTTTACATATACTGTATATATGTATGTACAGTGACAGTATATGACTTTTGTTTTTAACTTTAGCTTGCAGTGATTGCTATGGTTAGAGTGCACAAGAGTGGTTGTAATGGGGTTGTTCACCAGTTGTGTGAACAGGCTTCACCTTGTTTACATGTTCAGTTTCCATTTGTGGGGGATTACTTGCAGTTGGAAAGGTATTTGTTTGTTTAGATAGCATTACAGTAAGAAATGATGGTACTATACTGAGATATCAACAGGTTAGGCAGTGTGTAAGAAGAAAGCTCACTAAAATATTGAAGGTAACAGTGAAAGCTGCTGGAGAAAGCTAAGATGGCCTGTTACTGGAATTCATGTGCTGTGTGTGGTAGAGAAGTAAAACTACTCACAGATAATAATTGAGATTGTGATTTTGATAAAGAGTTTATGACAAGGGTATAGGGGATGAAGACTGCCTCTGTGGTCTAGTGGTCAGAGTTCTTGGCTACAGATCCGGAGGTCCCAGGTTCGATTCCTGGTGCTATCAGATTTTCTGAGAAGTGATGGGTGTGGAACGGGCTCCACTCAGCCTTGTGAGGATAATTAATGAGCTGTTTCAAGGAAATAATGGCTTCGGTCTAGAAAACCGAAAAATTAACAGCCGTGGGGATTCATTGTGCTGTCCATGCAACACTCTCTGCTAAAGTTGGCACTCACTTTGCCAACAAGTGGCGGTTGCTCAGTCAGTATAATTTGATTGTGGGCTCAAGCCACAGAGTTTATAGGGGATGAAAACGAAAGTAACAGCCTGCCATTAACTAAAGAAGTTCCAAGACCCATGACTAAAATAGACAGCTTCCAGCTAGTACAGTAATTTTCCAGCTGATCTGTATAATTCTTAAAAATGTTTGTAATGCATGGGTTGTTATGTTTCATCATATTCAGTATTGTTATTGCAAATTTAGTATGATGTGGAATTAGCATTCAAAGCAGTATGCCAATGTTTATGTCAGTTCTTTCCTTGGTACTGTAAGCCGTATTCAGTATAATTATTTTGAGCATAAGATAAAGCTGTCAATATCATTTTTTACTGCCTCTCAGTGCAAACAGAAATCACTGTTCTGTTTTTGCAGAGCCGATCAAGGAAGGCGGACACTTCTGAATCTGATGATTCAGAAGAAGAGGAGCGAGTAAAGATTGTAAAGAAGAAGCGTCGTGCTTCCAGTTCAGAGGAAGATACAAAAGCCAAGAAGAAAAAGAAGAAGAAACAAAAGGAATCATCAAGTGACTCTGAAGTGGTATGCATTGAAAGGATTTGACTCATGTGTGAACTGCCTTCTTTCTACATTTATCAAGGTTTTCATAGATCTGTTGACTACATAGTTTTTTGGAATTTATTTCATAATTCATCTTCATTTCCAAGATTGTAGTGTACTTTATCCATCTGCCTTGAACTAAGTTTTTGTCTTGAGCAAAGAATGTCACTAGTGAAAATTTTGGGCATATCAGACTTTAAAATGAAGGAAATTTGGCACTGAGTTAATAGGAATGGGTCCATGGAAATTGAATTGTGTTTAACTTTATTCATTCTGGTCCATCCCATGAGTTACTTATTATGAAATGCATGTTACAACACTGTGCATTTGGACTCAGTATATATTTATGTAGAGCCTTTACATGTTTCAGGGATGCGCGGTAGCGTATGTGGTTGAGGCACTATGCTATAAGCCGGAAGGTCGCGGGTTCAAGTCCCGATGAGGTCATTGGATTTTTTTTTTCAATTGACCTAATCCTTCCAGCCACACTATGGCCCTGGGGTTGACTGAGCCTCTAAGAGAAATGAGTACCAGGAATATTATTGGAATATTCTTTGGGGTAAAGGTCGGCCGGTGCGTGGGGCTGACAACCTTGCCGCCATCTATGAGCTGATTGTCTAGAGAATCATTGTCTTATGGCATTTTGAGTTGTTCTTTGCATTTTTTTGGTGTGGGTCCGTTTTTAGTTCCATAATATGGTTATTTTTAATGAAAGACACATCATAAGACACAGTATATACACAATTAAAACGTAAGAAGAACGACTCCCATAGCGGATGAATGGCATTACACACGAGTTAGATATACGACATATAAGATGATAGATCTTAACAAGTTTTAATATATAAATTTTATTATTGAACAACAACGAACACACATTTTATATAATTTTATAAATGAACACTTGATGGCAGGCAGTGCAATGGTTTAACGTGATTAATACACCTGAGGATGGCAGAATGATGCCAAAACATATAGTGTGAAGTGACAAGTGAAATTGTATGCACTAAAAGATGGTTAATATATACACATTATGGATTTAATGAAAGAGCTTACATTTTCGTTTAGATCTTGTATGTATATTATGACCATAGTCTTTCCTTTATCCTCTTAATAGTATGCATCCCGTTGTGTGTCATATATAGGATGTATTTGTATAATGGGGGCAGTCTATACAGTAATATTCGTGAAAAACAAAATAGACACTATTGTATCAACATTTGTTTAATTTTGCTGTTGACGCTACATGTTTCGACCCTTATATTTGGCCATCATCAGGCGTACAATGATACTAGTCTTAGTTCTTGAATTGCATCTAATTTCAGTATGCATCCATATTGTGTTCTTGCAAGTTTTAAAAGCATAAATTGAATTTTCAGTTAAAACATAAATACTAAGTAGTAAAATTTGGAATTAGAAATTTAAACTTAAAAGTTAGCATTAAAATTGTACATAAATGAGATATTTTGTGATAAATCTCTTTAAAACTTTGGGCCCCTACGTGTTGATATACTTATCTGGTGGCAGAAGCAATTGTAGTGTGGGGCACCTGTGAATCGGGATTTTCTCTCATAAATTGGATCATGAGGTTTTGACCTTGCTATCATCTTGTGGAGCCTACGCTTGTTATTCTGTGTATCACCCAACAGATTGTTTACTTGGAGGGTGAGTACGAGGGTGAGTCAAATGAAAACCTAATTTGTAATAAAAAATGGAAATTTTGCACCATTATCCTGTAAGTTGGTAAGCGTGCTACAAACAGCGTACAGAATGTCCTGTAGGTTGCAGCATAGTGCAGATGCACGAACACCATCACAGCACCAGTATAAGATGGTTGCCCCACTTGAGACTTACACCAGGGAAGAACAACGTTCTGTTATTCGGTTTTTGTGTAGTGAAGGTGTGAAACCTATTGAAATTTATCGAAGAATGAAGTTTCAGTATGGTGATGCATGTTTGTCACAGCAGCAAGTGTACGAGTGGAGTAGGAAGTTTGCAAATGGTGTGACTTCAGTGGAAGATGCTCCTCGTCCGGGTCACGCACATCAAGTTGTGACTCCAGAGAACACTGCAGCAGTTGAAGCCATAGTGAGGGAAAACCGCCGAGTGACATTGAATGAAATTGCAGCAAGTTTAAACATTAGTCATGGTTCAGCACACCACATTGTGCACGATGTGCTCCAGTTTCACAAAGTGTCTGCAAGATGGGTGCCACGGCAGCTGACTCCTGAATTGAAAGACCGACGTATTGATGCTTGTGAAGAACTTCTGCAGCACTTTGAACGAGAAGGTGATGACTTCCTTGCAAGAATCGTTACTGGGGACGAAACCTGGGTTCACTTCCACCAACCAGAAACGAAAAGAGCGAGCAAGGAATGGTGCCATTCCTCATCTACAAAACTGAAGAAGTTTCGAACACAACCATCAGCAGGGAAGGTTATGCTGACTCTCTTTTGGGATGAAAAAGGGGTCATCTTGGAGCGCAACACGCCTAGAGGGACCACTGTCACCAGTGCATCATACTCGGATCTCCTAAAAAATCATCTTTGGCCTCCAATCAAATCAAAGCGACGTGGATTGCTGTCCACAGGTATCCTTTTGCAACATGACAATGCAAGGCCCCATACTGTCCGTACAACAGTTGCGACAATCAGTGACCTGCATTTTGAGTGTTTTTCTCATCCCACATACTGACCAGACCTTGCCCCAAGTGATTTCCGTATGTTTGGACCACTCAAAGAAGCAATGGGAGGAAAGACGTTCCGTTGTGATGAAGAGGTATGCCACACAGTGCATGAGTGTTTACACAGACTACCAAAAGTAGTTTTTTCTAAAGGAATTCATGCACTTTGTAAGTGCTGGAGGACTTGCGTTGAGCGTGGGGGAGATTATGTTGAAAAGTGATGCAGCTTTGTACCACTTGTGCACAATAAATAATACTCAAAAAAAATATTTAAGGTTTTCATTTGACTCTCCTACGTATACCAGGTTTTTATGATGTTACATGTACAGGTCACTCCCTGTGATGATCATCAGAGGGATAATGTTCTGTTTGTTGGAATATAATATTTTATTTCATTGTTTATTATTATTTTTGTTGCTTGTCATGTGTGCTTTATGGCTTGTACCTTTTATAGTCATTTTTTGCATATGTAGGTATAACATTTTTGTGTTGACACATTCGATTGAACCATATGTGAGCATTGGTTCTTAGTGGTTTCCTTTTCCTGTTGATATACAAGTATTGGTACACCAGTGACGCTGGAAGGGCTTCAATGTGTTTGTACAGTACTGTTTCAGACTGCTGAATATATAAGCTGGATAAGAGCCACCTTCTACACCAGACACAGTAGTTTACAGTGTGTATTTCCAGTTAATGATTATGTCTTTCTTTTTTAATCACTGCAGTATATGTCGGAGGCAGGTTCTGTTTGCAAGCCTGTGTTTGTGCTTACAGGACAGTGATGCTGAAGTTGAAGGCAGGAAGAAAAAGAAAGATAAGAAACATAAGAAACACAAGAAACACAAGAAACATAAGAAACATAAAAAACGCAAAATTGAAGAGAGTGAGGTAAGTTGAGTGTACAGTGAAACAAGTTTGTTTGGGGCTCAGTGGTTTTGAACACAGCTGAGGAAATTCTCAGATGACTTTTTTGACACCATTTATTTGCTTCGGGTGACTGAAATTGAGCACTGAATGAGAACACGCCTTTAATCAAGTAACATTAAATGGGGGTTTCACCAAGAAATAAATGGTTATGTTATGCAAACAATTTAATTTTTTGTGGCATATTGATAATCATTTTTAGAAACTCTTAAGATTACTGTTCACGTAATATCTTGGTATTAAAACAAAACTGTACAAGGCTGCATTTATGAATCCTCAGTTAACACGTAAGGTATTAAGTTTATCGAATGTGAATTTAGCTAACTTGTCATTCTTGAGGAATGTAGGAGTGAAACCTCCACATACAGTAATAATGCAGAGAAGGGTGAATATTGCATTTTGTTTATAGCTGTTAAGGTTAGAGTTGCTCAGTAGCTCTTACATTTGTTAGGTTTTGTCAGATTTGTTTGTTCCTCCTTCTACAGGACTCTGAAGCAAGTGAAGCAGAAAACACTGAGGAATTGGAGAGGAGGTTACGGGAGCGGGCTCTCAAGTCAATGAAACGCAGTGAGAGAGGGGGCAGTGAAAGTAGCAAATGATGATGTCGCACAGCGCATGGATGCAGATTACAAGACAGTGTGTACTCTGACAGTACAGTGAATTTATCACAACTGTTCAGAAACATTCCCCAAATCTTTCTTATGTATCCTCAGAGATGTTGGCTTTTATTAAGGATTTTCTATTAGATCATGAAAAGTACTGCAAATAAAGCTTTGATTAAACTATTGTACGAAACTAGTGGAAAGTGAATCAGAAGTGAACAGCATGTAGGAACATTACCAGAAAATGAATTACATCTTCATATTGTTGTCTAGAGAGTGGTACCAATCTCTTGAAACTGCATTAGTTTCTGTCGTGTCCATGTAGTTCGTGCAGCAGTCTCAGCGGCATCATTATTGCATCATTGACATATGTGTATGTAGCATACTTGTTGGGTGCCACATTACTATTGCCATTACATATTACACTTCAAAATGAGAATTGAAGATTCAGGTTGCATTTTGTAGTTGAATTGCCATACATTAACATATCCTAGTTTATGTTTCACATTGTCCAAATATAAAGCTTTAACATGGAGATGCCCTTTTGTTTTATCCACAGAGATAACTGTAAAGGAAGATGAAATCAAGTATTTGGGAAATATAACTTCCTTGTGCCCATAAGGGTAACAATACAGAAACAGATAAAATCAGGTAGTTACTATAGGATTCTGACGATGGTGTATACCACACTGATATGTTGGGATTTTGGACTTTATCCATCGTCCTGGTTTGTTATCTTGAAAACCAGGACGATGGATAAAGTCCAAAATCCCAACATATCAGTGAGATAAAATCAGGTGTTTGGAAGAAGCCATTTCTTTTGCCTACAATGGTGACAGTAAAGGAATAGATGAACTCAAGTATTTGGGACTTCACCTCCATCGAAGGGTGACAATAGAGTAACAAATGAAAGCACATACTTGGGGCAAAAACTATGGAATGTTGATTTTATGCTGTATGAATACTATTATACTTCAAGTCATTGGTGTAAGTTATCATTTACCAAAGTGCAAGACATACTAGAATTTTTTTAACGTTTTCCTGAATAAGGAGAGTTTGTTCTTAAAGGGGCACCATTGTAGGTTTGTGTGGGCACATTTATGGCTCCATGTTACGAGGTCTAAAACTGTTGACTACCATCTGAGGAAAACCCTGATAGGATGAAAGTGACTGAGAAGGAATGAAGTTTCACCAATGTAAAGGCCTACATACAGTAACAAATTAATGAGACCTTTTTTTTAAATGTGGCGGTGATAATATGATGATTGCAAATCAATCTCCAAATGTTATTTCAGTGTGTCACACCATCATCTATAAATATATATAGTTTGAAGTCACTTTTCCCCCATATTTGGGGAAACTGCATTTCAGAGTATTCAGATTGTTTTTAAAATAATTTCAAAACCTTTTGTTACGTTTTTGAAGCGAAATAATACCTTCTTTGTGTACAAGGAAATGCTTCCTTTGGAGAGTCAGTATACTAGAGTTTTCTTGGAGCAACACTTCAATGAAAATCATTTTGAGTTGTATGTTCACAATTTCAGGCTTATGTGAGCTACATTGACAATTTATTGAGCATAATTATGCCACACTAAAGAAGAAGGCCATTGTTAGTGTAATACAAAGTCAAGGTCTGATTTGGAACTGCATAACATAATTGTTTTACATCATTGCTCATCCTAAGAGATGGGACAATAAAAGTGTGCTGAGTAATGTGGCGAATTGCAAGTGTGTTATATTTATATTCTTAACATTAATTCATTCGTTTATTGTTTGAATATTTGCAAAACAGGAGTGAAATTATGAAGTAATTATAATAAAGTGTTATTCCTGATGTTTGACTTCTTTAAAAATGTGGCGGCCGAGTTTAGTATTGTGCATTTATTTCTAATTATTTGTTAGAACAGCGGGATTTTTATTGTATTTTTTTGCTTTCTGTAGTGTGTAAATAAGCTGGCTCCATTTAATTCAATNGTTTGGAAGAAGCTATTTCTTTTGCCTACAATGGTGACAGTAAAGGAATAGATGAACTC
>NW_019725863.1:0-523 GCF_002891405.2 Cryptotermes secundus
GCCAGCTCTGACTTCCTTGAGCAGCATTTCCATCATCTGCTGCATTTCCATTGTTTTGTTGTTGGACGCGTGTTAAAGTTCGTAGTCACTTCTGACACCAATGTGGCGTGTCTTGAGTTCGAATCTTGTCAGTCAGGTGTGTACCTCAATCCCACTTCTGACAAGTAAGTTCACGCCGTTCTAATATAGCGGATTTATTACGTTCGCTCGTTCTGCACACACTTTACAGCCATTTACAACTTGCAGTGTCACAATCACTGCTCACAATATTAGGCGACGCTGGACTATCTTATCCGAGGGCTGATGACGTCTGCATTCTTAGCCGGCACTTCCGAGACTGACTTTCTTCGATGACGGATGTTCCTAAACTAACTTCTCGTCGAAGCTGGGCTTTTATCCTTGGCCGCTGATAGGTAACGAACCTTCTCTTATAGCCGTGGAAACGTCGCTTCGTTTGCTCCGCGTCTCCTACGCATTAACTCATTGTTATTGCGTTGTCTCTGTGGGAACGCTTCGCGTATTC
>NW_019725864.1:0-761 GCF_002891405.2 Cryptotermes secundus
TGACGCAATAGACAAGGTGTCGCAGAAACCGTTGTTGCTATAACCTAGTTTTACTGTATCTTAAGTATTTATATTCCAATTTTTCGCTACCTGGAGCTCGAAATTTAAAGACGTGTAAACATAAGCTAGTCATTCGTTACAAGGATATGCCTAGAGAATATACTGTACACGTGTAACCATTGTCGAAAGCGATAACCTAACAACATATCATGTAAGCAGACTGAGAATATTGTCACGTGTTGGGTGTATAACTCGCGACAAGCAACTTCACGCCGTATTGGATATAGCGAATTGTTTGCACATTCGCTCTTGCAATATGAAGATTGTCGCCATTGGCAGTATCACATACTACTCTGGCGAAAAATAGACAGCAATTAACTGGTTACTCTTTCTCTAGTAACTCACTCACTAGTAACTGCTACTCACAAACTGGCTAACTACTGACTGACTGCTCACTCCTTGGCTAACTCGTAACTAACTGTTGAATAGTGTTCGCTGCTCCTTATTTAGCCCCGTTACGGACAACACAGAAAACACTTACGTAATAGGCACCAATGTTGAGTAACGTCGTGTTTACCGACTGCCTAGGAACAGTTTTTGCACGGACTACCCGACGTGTTTACAAAGGCGTTGGTGGGCGCCGCTGCTGGGAGTTATTTACGGCTACGTAGGTACTGCGTCGTTCCGTGTTACGTCACCGCGAGGAAAGGGGTGTCTACCGAGCGTTGCACACTGATGGGCGGAGTGGGGGTATGTGACGT
>NW_019725865.1:0-726 GCF_002891405.2 Cryptotermes secundus
TAAAGAGACACCATCAATATTCTTGGTTTTGTTGACATGACTGTTACTTTCAGTTCTATAATTCTGGTGCAAAGGCCCAGAGTTGTTACAGTTTCCTTCAGTTCCTCCATTCAGATGCTGGGATTACACCTTAGAATGAGTCACCACTTCCATGTAGGATTATTTCCTGACTCGTCATTTGCATTCTTATGCTTCATTGACGCTGTATAACCTATGGTGCTGAAAACGTGTAACTATATGAAGAAAGAATGCAATCCTAAAGTTGTTGGTTGAAATATCGAACCTCAATTCCTAGTGTCCAGGTACTTAATACTGTATCCTTGTTTTCAACGACGTTCTTTATGATACCTTTCCAGAATTTAATGACAGTAACATACTGTTGTTTTGAGACATTCGTTGTTCTTCATACATTGTCTAGTTTGAAGTATGCAGTTCTGGAAGTTCCATTGTTTCAGACACTGGGTTCCTCTGCCTCTTCAAGGAGGCGATGGGATGTCTGAAGCAAAATTTTTAGAATCTTATGTCTTAAATCATATAAATGATAAAGTCCAAATAATGTGCCATGATTTTCTTCTAACGTTTCTGCTTTCAGTGTGTGTCTAATGTCGTTATTTAATATTTTGTGGAGAATATCCACTGCTTATTTTGTTTTGTCTGTCAGGGCCCATGTTCCAGTTGTGCACTGTATATAAAAGGAGCTTAGGAGGAATTACTCAAGTGTGACCT
>NW_019725866.1:0-589 GCF_002891405.2 Cryptotermes secundus
CACAATTCACTGAAACGCCTGACTAACTCAAAGACAGTTGCTTTTGTTTATTAACACTTAGTTCGGTGCACTTGGTTACAATGCGTGGGAGATTGCAAAGCTGCTACAACCCCCTTTTTATGGATGTCCTTTGTCTATTGAACTATCGGAGTACATCCGGACACATCTAGCCTGCTGAAAGTCCCACCTTCGTGTGTCGTGATCTTCGCCAAAGCGTGGTGACGTCAACAGATTCCATTACATAGCTCCACTACTTGTGCAGTGCTTTCTGATTGGTTGCAAAAAGCTAATTATTCCAAATTCGACCAATAATGTCTCAACTTACTTACCCTTAAGGAAAAAGGCAACCAAAGCTCTTGGGATTCTCACTGACCTTATCCTATATGTTGTCATTCAAGTGGTGAAGTCCCTTAGCTTATTGCGCACAAGTTATGACGTTCATTCCTGGGCAAAAGAGGTCCTAAATGGTTTAACTAAGGGCAGCTTTAAACTCCGTTCGGCTTCAACATACCTCATAAGATGCCTTCAAACCAGCAGTGTTTGGTCGGTTACTGAAAGATATTCTTCTGTCTAGTTAATTTCAGCTTCA
>NW_019725867.1:0-765 GCF_002891405.2 Cryptotermes secundus
CTTGCTTGCTACCTTTGCTTTTCTTGCTTCCTAGCTTTGCTTAGCTTGCTTGCTTGCTTGCTTTGCGTTTCTTGTTGCTAGCTTTTCGTTGTTAGCTTGCTAGATTTGCGGGCTAGATTGTGTAGATTTACGTTGCTAGCTTGCTTGGTTTTGCGTTGCTAGCTTGGTAGCCTTGGGTTGCTAGCTTGCTAGCTTTGCGTTGCCAGGTTGTTAGCTTTGCGTTGCTATTTTCCTAGCCTTGCGTTGTGTTCTAGCTTGCCAGCTTTGCGTTTCTGGCTTGATTGCTTTGTGTTCCTAGCTTGGTAGCTTTGCGTTGATAGCTTGCTAGCTTTGCGTTGCCAGCTTGATAGCTTTGCGTTGCTATTTTCCTAGCTTTGCGTTGGTTTCTAGCTTGCCAGCTTTGCGTTGCTAGCTTGATTGTTTGGTGTTCCTACCTTGCTAAATTTGCGTTGATAGCTTGCTATTTTTGCTTGAGAGCTTGCTAGCTTTTCTTTGCTTGAATCCTAGCTTTGCGACCCTAGTTTGCCAGCTTTGCGTTGCTAGCTGGACATCTTTGGGTTGTTTGTTTGCTGGCTTTGCTTTGGTAGCTTGCTAGCTTTGAGTTGCAAGCTAGCTTGCTTTGAGTTGCTTGCTAACTTCCTAGCTTTGCGTTACTAGCTTTGCGTTGCTATTCTTTCTAGATTTGCGTAGCTATATTACTAGCTTTGAATTGCTACTTTGATATCTTTGCGTTGCTAGATTTCTAGCTTTGAGTTTCTAGCTTGC
>NW_019725868.1:0-714 GCF_002891405.2 Cryptotermes secundus
TCGTAATAACAGCATGTTACAAACTCATAGGTTTCGTAGTCAATAGGTTTTTTATATATTTCATCTGGATTCAAAACTGCTAACCTTAGTCTGAAGTCTACTACACAGGGATAGCACCGATCAAAATTGTTTAACCTGGAATTAGCATTAAGAAAGTTTTCTGTAACTCAGTCTACGAGTATTAATGAATGTGTATTACAGCTAGAGAATGACAGATAATTAACAGATAATTAAAAATATCACCATAGGAATTGTATATTATAGGCCAATTCCACAGAAAGAGATTCCTTATTATATAAAATACAATTTTGAACTGATTTAAAAGAAATGGAACTTGGAGGTTTGTTATGAAATGTTTTGTACATATTTAGGCTGTTCTTACAACATTACTATTTCAAGACAGCTCCAAACTGAAGTCAGATCTGTGTCATACACACAAAGTGGAGCAACAGTCGCATGTATTCGTAATCCCATTACATGATGATACAGTAAGCAACACAAATCTCTGAAGATGTGAGGGGAGATTATGGTCATTACAAGACCTACTATTATTAACCCAGGATGCCACCTCTCCCATGACATTCACACCCAACAGATCTGTACACTGCAGAATAAGTTTTCCGTGAACCTATTATTACCACAAACTTGTCATATTACAAGTGGGAGGGAGAATTAATATTTAAGGATGAGAAATATCAGTAACGTTTATGGCTT
>NW_019725869.1:0-19473 GCF_002891405.2 Cryptotermes secundus
CTGTGTTGCCCGCCAATAGCATTGAGTTACATACCCCTGCTCCAGTGGAAGTGATCGCAGGTGAGCAAGTATCAGGTTATGAGCACAGGTTAGATGAACTGTAGCACAAAATGGTTTTATGGTGTTATTTGCTTTTCAGGGATAATAGAATGATAGGTGTAACAGAACCAAGAGGAGTAGCTGCTATCTCCATGTCAAAACGAGTTGCAGAAGAGATGAATTTGTCCATCTCTGTGGTGTCTTACCATATCAGGTTCGAGGGCAATGTTACTGAGAGTACACGTATAAAGTTTATGACGGATGGTGTACTTCTAAAAGAAATCCAGAGCGTAAGTTGTTGATTGTAAGACATAATTGATACTGAACACTGTCTCTCAACTTTATATCTGAGAGGTATCCAATTTAAGTTAGAGCTGGGAGAGATTTTTTATCATTCTTTGCACAGATTAGTTAAAATAAATGCATTACAGGGAGTCATATCTGTGTCAGCATCTACTTACATACATTTCTATAACTGCTTAACTAAGTAAATATGGTATTTGGACAATTCATTAAAAATAACATGTGAGATTCACTTTGGGTCATACTGATCCTGTATAAACTCTACAAAAAGCTCAAGTTGGATTTCACTGAAGTTCTTAAAAATGGCTTATTGTGCCAAAGCTCTGTACATTGAATAAAATATAGATTTTACTCAGATCATCACTTGTATTCAAATACAAAGGAAAATATTTCAAATTATACTATTATAAAATATTATAAAATCTCTCATGTTGATTAGCTCTTTCATAGTTGATCTTGAATGTACAGCAAATGGAGATACTGTATTAAGGGAACAAGAGAATAAATGATTGTATTTTCAAGACTTGCAGCTTTCATAGTTGCTGAATTCATTGAGGTCTTCTCTGGTGGTCTTCATATAGTTGATTACCCAAGAAGACTTCATTGCAGTAATCATGATCTTAACGTAACAGTTTATTTAATTTAATAAAATATAACTCTTTGTGTAAGGTTATGCAGAAGTGGCCTCCGTAGTCTAGGGGTAACATTCCCACATCATGACTCAAGGTACATGGGTTGAAACCCAGTGGAGGTCCTGGAATTTTTAAGAGCGGAAAAATTCAGGGAACAAGTACTCCGGGAGGGACTTTAAGCCGTGTGTCCTGTGTCATAGATTTACAGCATGTAAAAGATCCTCATGTCTCTAGGAGACCTCTGAGCAAAATTAGGCAAAGTTAATAGTAAATAATAACTTTACCTAAACCAGGTAAAGACCCGAAATTTCCTCAAAATTTACGTCTGATCAGCCTCCTGTCCAAGACACGAAAACTATTCGAAAAAGTAATTTTGAAATTTGAAAATATTGAAAAAAAGAGGCCTGCTCAACGCAAGTCAGTTTGGTTTTTGTGCACGTCACAGCACGACATTGCAATGTATGAGGCTGGCGGACCACGTTACCCTTAATTTCAACAATAAAATGTCTACGGCTGCAGTGTTCTTGGACATCGAAAAAGCCTTTGATACCACGTGGCACCCAGGCTTGCTGTATAAGTTATCAAAATTGGAATTCTCTAACTCTTTGACCAAGCTTATTGGGTCCTTTCTCTCTAAACGTAAATTCAGGGACTCGGTTGAAGGCAAAATATCAACGCCAAGGGAAATGCAAGCAGGGGTGCCACAAGGTTCTGTCCTTTCCCCTACTCTTTTCAACTTGTACATAAATGATGCCCCCCAAACTCNCGAAGCCAAGGCCTTCAGAACATTCATTAGAGTATATTCCCTATTCAAAAGTGAGCGATTGAGCGCTAACATTAAACTGACCCTCCATAAAGCTCTTATTGGATCCGTAATGACTTATGCTAGTCCCGCCTGGGAGTTTGCGGCAGACACCCATCTAATTAAATTGCAGCGCCTGCAAAACAGGGTTCTCCACACCATTGGCAATTTTCCAAGGCACACACCAGTCCGCGAATTGCACATGGCATTCAGACTTCCATACGTATATGATTACATAACAAAATTATGCAGGCAACAAGCAGAAGTCATACAAAATCATGATAATGAGAATGTTCGCAACATTGGACAAGGTGAAGCCAGCCACAGAAAGTATAAGAGGCTTAAACTTGGCGGCGGTCAGGCATATGGCCGTTCAAGTGACTAGACTGCCGTGGTAGTGAATACTGCTAGAAATAGGGCATAATCTGCTATACAATGCCTGGATTGACAAAGACCTTGTATATATTGTACATAGAAGGAATAAGTGTGGATTTGTAAATTATGTAAATACAGACAGTGGACTTATTAATACAGACTGACTGACAAATGACAGACCGGACCTCTCGTGAGAGAGGGCGCCCCAAACGGACAGGACAGCAACTTTAACAAAGAAGAAAACATCTGGTCATGAGCCCCAGCTGGGGCTCGACACCAAGACAGACAGACTGACTGACCGTCAGTTGTAACATGACTTTGACTTTGAATTTGATTGGTTAGCGCGTGTGTTGGTGAAAAGTGAGTTGAATAGTGAGCATTGCAGAAATAGCGTGATATGTGGGATGTTCCCACAACCACAATATTTCAAAAACTGGATGTGTTTCCATCCTCAGGCGAGGAAGTGGGAGACACCTATTATGCCAGGTCTGTTAGAATACTGGACAAAGTCCAGAAATGTAATAATCCCAAGCATTATACGCCACTATCATAATCCTTTAAATTCTACAAGATAAAAAAAATGAGTGTTGTACAGTTTTATATTCATCATTTTTTAAAAAATAAATGGAAATAAAGTTTAAAATAAGGAGAATTGTGTTCTTTTAACACCAGAAGTTCCCGAAATATATTAATAAATACTATTACATCTTACCTGGATCTTATTCTGCACCATCACCTTCAAAGTAGTCCCCCTTGGGAGCGCATACACCGATCCCAGCTTTTCTGCCACTTTTGAAATACATCCTGGAAGTCTTTCTTTGTTAGGGTGTTTAGTACCGTCTGCGTTTCTGCTTGAATGTCCTCAACTGTATAAAATCTTTGCCCCTTCAACTTGATTTTCGTTTTGGGTGGGAGGAAGAAGTCGCATGGAGCCAAGTCTGGCGAGTAAGGTAGGTGGGGAACAACTGCCATCCTGTTTTCAGCCAAAAATTCATGCACAATGTAAGCCGTATGCAGTCGTGCGTTGTCATGGTGGAGTACCCAGTCGTTCGTGCGCCACTTCTCTGGACGTTTTCTCCTCATGTCCTCCCTCAAACACCTTAGAACATCGCTATAGAACTCTTTATTTACTGTCTGACCAGGAGGGACAAACTCCTTATGAACAATCCCGTCAATATAAAAAAACAGATCAACATAGATTTAATGTTGCTCTTGACTTGTCGAGCTTTTTTGGCCGAGGTGAAGAAGGGTTCTTCCATTGCAACAACTGCTGCTTACTTTCAGTTCCTCTTGACTTGTCGAGCTCTTTTGGCCGAGGTGAAGAAGGGCTCTTCCATTGTGATGATTGCTGCTTACTTTCAGTTCCTCTTGACTTGTCGAGCTCTTTTGGCCGAGGTGAAGAAGGGCTCTTCCATTGTGATGATTGCTGCTTACTTTCAGTTCCTCTTGACTTGTCGAGCTATTTTGACCGAGGTGAAGAAGGGCCAGCCATCTCAAAACAGCAAACTCACGGAAACAGAACAATTGAATAACGTTCACCAACAATAAACCCAACCACTCAACTCGACGACACTTTCCACACTGATTCAAGAAGGGTGTGTGGGGAGACACCAAGCGGTATTTCGATGTACTCATAACCATTCGTGCTCAAAATTCAAATTTCTGGAACTTCTTGATAGCACCAAATTTCATACCAGCTCAAATGTATGTACTAATGTTTAAGTGCATATTTGAACAGATGTATCCAAATCAGCTGTCATAATGTAACAGAGATACTGAACGTTCCAAAATAAAAACTAGCAGAATTCTAAACATGAAATGTGTATCCTGGGACAGAGGGGCTAAGGACTCTGCTTGCCTAGCTACAGAAACTGAAGAATGCGACAGAAACAATTATTCCATACCAGGGGTGGCCCACGTATAGGCACTGTGGAACTGCAGCACCCACAATTTCCACTTGATATTATCGATAACATTTATATAATGGGTCCCTTTTTCTTTAATTCTTTCTTTATACTTGTACAATACAATATATAATCGTTAAGCTTAATGTCAGTAGCCAAATCTTTGTATGGAACTGTGCGCTTAACAGTTCCAGCGGTGAGGTGTTTGTTGACTGTTGTCTGTTGTGCGCATGCGCACATAGGAAGCTGCACGCAAGGCTGCAAGGGAGAGAGAGCACCGTCGTTCCCGCAGTGCCAACCCTGGCGTGCTGGTGGAAGGTAGTTTTTTTTTACTCCGCGTGTGTTGTGCTTAAAAACCGTGTACCATATTCTTGATTGTGAGTTAATTGTAGAATTAGATTATTATCCTGCTTCCAGCTATTCTATTTGATTCATTTTTTCAGTTCTTTTATTTAACAGAAAACTTTAACCATGGCCTTGCATCCCCGAGAAATAAGTTCTGTGACTGTAAGTGAACTTCAACAGCTTAAGTTTTCACAACTGTCTCTCCATAAGAAAGTTGCAGTTAAGAAAAGAGGTCGTTTAACACCTGATATTCTAATATCTCAACCAGGCATAAGCAAGAACAAGAAATATATTTGTAGCTTTAATTCTGAATGATACAAACGGAAAAGTTGACTTTGCGGCTGTGAAGTAAAAAATGAACTGTTTTGCTTCCCCTGTTTGCTGTTTGGGGGTGATGTAACGTGGACAAAAGATGGTTTTAGAAATATAAACAAAATGAAAGAAAAAACTGAAAAGCATGAGAAGTCAAAGAAGCACGTTGATAATGTAGTTTCGCTGTCACTTTTAGGAACAGTAAGTATTAAGGAGAAACTTACTTAGGCATACAGACTTTCAATCAGTGAGCATAATATAAAGGTTAAAAAGAACCATGAAATTTTGTCCAAAATAATAGACTGCATTTTCTTTTGTGGAAACTTTGAAACTCCCTTACGTGGACATGATGAAAGAGACGATTCAATAAATACAGGGGTNATACAAACGGAAAAGTTGACTTTGCGGCTGTGAAGTAAAAAATGAACTGTTTTGCTTCCCCTGTTTGCTGTTTGGGGGTGATGTAACGTGGACAAAAGATGGTTTTAGAAATATAAACAAAATGAAAGAAAAAACTGAAAAGCATGAGAAGTCAAAGAAGCACGTTGATAATGTAGTTTCGCTGTCACTTTTAGGAACAGTAAGTATTAAGGAGAAACTTACTTAGGCATACAGACTTTCAATCAGTGAGCATAATATAAAGGTTAAAAAGAACCATGAAATTTTGTCCAAAATAATAGACTGCATTTTCTTTTGTGGAAACTTTGAAACTCCCTTACGTGGACATGATGAAAGAGACGATTCAATAAATACAGGGGTATTTAGAGGATTAGTAAATTTTGCATCTAAATTAGATTCAGATTTGAAGCATCACTTAGAAACCAGTGCAGTCTTCAAAGGTGTTTCTAAGACCATTCAGAATGAGATACTTGACTGCCTGCTACAAATATACCATGAGGAGATAAGGACGGAAATTAGGAAGGCTTCCTTTGTAGCTGTCATGGCTGATGACACAACAGATGTTTTGGAACACACTCAAATGGTCCTTGTTCTACGGTATGTATTGAATGGAGAAATATTTGAGCGTTTTTGGGGATTCTTTATTCCAGAAAATCAAGCTGCAGATGGCATATCAAAACGTATTTTAGAATAATTGGACATAATCCTTCAAGGAAATGGACAAAAACTGATAGCTCAGACATTTGACGGTGCAAATGTCACGAAAGGCAAAAAAGCAGGAGTTCAAGCAAAAATAAAAGCAGTTTATGGTAATGCACATTTCATTCACCGTTATGCACATCAACTTAATTTAATAATGAGAAATGATCAACTTAATTTAATAATGAGAAATGCAGCAAGTAATACATGAAATGCAAGAATATTTTTCTCTAACATTCTGGCTATTCCAACATTCTTCTCAAGATCACCGCAACGTGTGTCCATTCTCAAGAAGCATATGGAAGCCAGCATTCCACGTCCATCTTCTACAAGGTTGAACTTCAACATACGGGCCATAAACGGAGTTCATGAAAATTTGCAACCTTTAATAAACTGCCTTACTGCAATTCAGTCAACACCAAATGCAGATCAAACCATTGCATAAGCAACAGGAATTTTAAAATACCTGGATGATGATAATTTCAAGTTTTGGTTAGAGCTTTTCATCANGCTGCAGATGGCATATCAAAACGTATTTTAGAATAATTGGACATAATCCTTCAAGGAAATGGACAAAAACTGATAGCTCAGACATTTGACGGTGCAAATGTCACGAAAGGCAAAAAAGCAGGAGTTCAAGCAAAAATAAAAGCAGTTTATGGTAATGCACATTTCATTCACCGTTATGCACATCAACTTAATTTAATAATGAGAAATGATCAACTTAATTTAATAATGAGAAATGCAGCAAGTATTACATGAAACGCAAGAATATTTTTCTCTAACATTCTGGCTATTCCAACATTCTTCTCAAGATCACCGCAACGTGTGTCCATTCTCAAGAAGCATATGGAAGCCAGCATTCCACGTCCATCTTCTACAAGGTTGAACTTCAACATACGGGCCATAAACGGAGTTCATGAAAATTTGCAACCTTTAATAAACTGCCTTACTGCAATTCAGTCAACACCAAATGCAGATCAAACCATTGCATAAGCAACAGGAATTTTAAAATACCTGGATGATGATAATTTCAAGTTTTGGTTAGAGCTTTTCATCAGATTATGCCTCATGTTGAAATAATTTACAACCAAATGCAATCTCGAGAAATTGGTGTGTTTAAAGTTAATGAATATCTAACAAATTTCAAAACTGCTATTTTAGAATTGAGAAACTCAAAGTACTGTGAGAATCCTTCAAAGACACTCATGGCAGAAGCTAAGGAAGTGTGTGACTGTATGTGTTGATATAATTGACAGATATTCTTTCACTAAAGACTTAGTAGCTGCTAAATTGTCCAACAAGAAATGCTTCACTAGTTTTAAGAATGAATATCCAACAGAAGAGATAGTACTGACCACTGAAGCATATCCCATGATTGACAAAGAAAAGCTTGAGACTGAAGTAAAAGTATTCTACTGTAGGTCTGATATTCATGAATATTGCACATTAATTGAGCTGCTGAAATTTATCTTGAAAAACAATCTAGATGATGTTTTAGTGAAATTACGAAACTGATAAAAATCCTCTTGACAGTTCCCATGAGCGCTCTGCCTCTAAGAAGCACTATGAATTCAGAAAGACTAAATGCGCTTGCAGTGCTTTCAATGGAGAAGTTTCCTCAGTTGTCATCCAGAGATCAAGGAGAAAATTATTGATCTTTTCACGCAAATTAAAACAAGAAGAATGGATTACATTTTTAAATGAATAGATTAAGCTTGAACTCTTAACAATTTAGGTTAAAGTAAGTAAAAAATGTTTGATTTTGTTCTTTTAGGATTTTATCAAGTTTCTGAATAAATTTTCTTTTTATACATGTTTGTTTCCTTTTATACAATTTTAAAACAAAGGCTACAAATTTTCTGGAGCAGCACCCCCACTAATTTCAGCTATGAGCCGCCACTCTTCCCCACCATACTGTTACCGTGTTAGCCATATGTTCCATTACAGACTGCAAAATTATTTCCTGTGCAGTGTTACAGTAGCTGTTAAAAGATTACTTACTGCAGTTGGTGCTTGTGATCGTTAATGATGGGGGATGGAGGAATGAGATATAATGGCAGCAGGAGTAGCAAGATGTTGAGAATACTGGCTTGTCCACAATATGTTCCAGAAGTCATAGAACATCATGAGTTAAATATTTCATACTATGTGCATCATTTTAACTTAGTTTGTCGGTATCTGAGCAACTAGTATGTTTATGAGGACTTGGAGTTAGTCACTTGACCCTAAACACACCTGCAGATTCAACTGTTGATTTTTATAGCCTCTTTTTCTTCATTAAGGAATAAAGTAGGCTTATGAGAACACCATGCTGTATGTGTAACATCTTTCAACTTTTGAGAAAATTAACCTGTTTCATGAAATATTATGCCATGGGGGCCCAACATTGTACTTCCTAATTCCCTATAATCAATAATAACAAGGCTATCACTAGTGCCACTTTATGTAGGATCTTAAAGTTTGTAGAGCATTGAAAAATATGCAACTTTTATTGATGTAATTTTTTGCAGAATGTGAAACAGTGACATAGCAAGTATGCATAAGTTTTCATTTAGCTTTCAATTTGACAGTGACAGTAATGAAACTTTGAAGTTATATCTGGTAGATGTATTGTAGTCAGAATATGTAAACTAAGTAATCAGCTCGTCACAAAGAAATGATATTGACTATGGTGGTGGCAGTGGCGGTGGCACTAGCAATGATAAAAATATAACATACATATATATTTGCATGCAAGAAGCTAAACTGCACTTTATTGTTGGACATAATATTATATAAGTACAGCACATTAACAAGAGAAGATTTGTATATCTGAAACTAAATAACTCCATGTAGTCACATCTTTCTTGAGAAGCTAGTAGTCATACAGCTAGTCAAGAAAAGTCCCCCTTTGGTGGAACCTGTAGGTTCAAATGATGTTCACAAGAACCTGCCATTGGTTCTTGTCCAGATTGACACCTTGTTTTTTTTTATGATCATGGCTTGAACATAAATTAAATTGAAAATGAATGTTAAAAATTAGAGCACACAAAATCTCAACCTTAATTACACCAGCAAAATCAAAGACTAATCTTGATGAAAGTCTGTGAAGTCATAAACTAGCTTTTATGAGTTCTACTTAGAACTCCATGTTCTGCCATTTTGATTTGAGTTGCAGGATGTATGTGTTGTGTGTGTTTAGGAACAAAAAGCTGCTTCCTGCAAAGAGGTGCACACTCTCCAGATGGAAGCACTTCATCTCAAGTCAGAAGCAATGACGATGGGTTCAGGAATTTAAGTAACATGACCATTATTCCCACAACAATTTGAGAGGCTGTAATGTTGCTACTATATCTAAGGGTCTTACGGAGCATGCCGTTGAGGTGGCTTTATTGACTATATTTGTCGTGATACACATACCTCTTGAAGTCAAGTTTTCAAGCGAGATTAGGGTTATGTCTCAGAAATCTGAGAGGCTGTATTGTTGGTATTACTGGTGAGAGGGATTTTGAAATATGTCGTTGAGATGGAGTCAAGTGCCATGATATTTATATACAAAGCTTCATAAAGATTGGCCCAGGCATTAAAAATTTAGTTAAAACAGTAAAAAGTAAAGTTATCCCTATAACAGGCCGTGGAGGCCCATAGGGTAGTGAGATGTTGAGGTTCCAGCATTTTCTAGACAATCGGCTCATAGATGGCAGCAAAGTTGTCAGCCTTACGCGCCGGCCGCCCTTTACCCCCAAGAATATTCCAAGAATATTCCTGGTACTCATTTCTGTTAGAGGCTGAGTCGACCCCTGAAGATGACCATTTGGATGGTCGAAACATGTAGTGATTTTTAAAAAACAATGAGTATACATTTTTAGAGTTGCGTAGGCGATACAAGGCAATTAGATTAAAAAGTTATTAAGGGAGATGCACAGACATGCAGACACACAGGTACAGACAGACAGCAAGGTGGCCAAATAAGCTCACTTTTATTTTTTCAGTATAAGGAAAGTAGGCTAACTAGTAAGATACGTAATTGCTATATTCGTTCTTGAAATTAATTAAAACTAATTAATCCAGATATATCGATGAACAAAATCATGAGTTCATTACAAGAAACTGAAAAACAAGTCGCCACAGACAGCTTTATTTCTGTTTCCGTTTTCCTTATTTTGTTATTTTCCTTACTGACATTACAAAGTACTCTAGAAATCCTTTCCACAAAAGTTCAGAACCTTTGGTCTTATCAGTGTACTAATGATTTCTCACATCCAATGAAAAATACATGCTTCGAAGTTAAATTCTCTTCTCTTCTCTTCTCTTCTCTTCTGACTTATGCTGTTACATATCTCCATATGTCTGCAACAAGATAGGGTATAAAAACAAAGCACAGAACAAACGATCTGCAAGAGTTGAGACAAAACATTAAAACATAAAAAAAACTCCACATGTATGAGGCCTAGCAGCAGAGTGCTATCAGAATAGTATGTAGTCATCACTGGAGAGATAAATTCTCTGTATGGCACCAACATAAAAAACACAGATGTTCCCACTTGATCTACAGTGGGTGGAACTGATTTCTTTTACTTCTCCTATGCTAACGGGAGTCCAGATGGGAGAGATGTCCAAGCTGGGTTGACTGATCAGATGGTCTATCAGAGATATGTGGGCAGGTTCCTTGTGTTTCCTGTGTGTGGAAGAACACAAAATATGTTGGAAAGAAGCGAAGGTCTTGCAGATTGAACCAAACACCACACACAGGAAACACAAGGATCCTGCCCACGTATCTCTGCTAGACCATCTGATCAGTCAACCCAGCTTGGACAGTGCCCCCATGTGGACTCCTGTTATCACAGCAGTCTATTTTGGATGAAGGCAATGTTTCATAAACACTGATATGTGCCTGTCCCAGAGGTGATGAGGTCCTACTCAGGTGGGTCCATTTGAAAGAGCTAATCTGAATCANTGTAGTCATCACTGGAGAGATAAATTCTCTGTATGGCACCAACATAAAAAACACAGATGTTCCCACTTGATCTACAGTGGGTGGAACTGATTTCTTTTACTTCTCCTATGCTAACGGGAGTCCAGATGGGAGAGATGTCCAAGCTGGGTTGACTGATCAGATGGTCTATCAGAGATATGTGGGCAGGTTCCTTGTGTTTCCTGTGTGTGGAAGAACACAAAATATGTTGGAAAGAAGCGAAGGTCTTGCAGATTGAACCAAACACCACACACAGGAAACACAAGGATCCTGCCCACGTATCTCTGCTAGACCATCTGATCAGTCAACCCAGCTTGGACAGTGCCCCCATGTGGACTCCTGTTATCACAGCAGTCTATTTTGGATGAAGGCAATGTTTCATAAACACTGATATGTGCCTGTCCCAGAGGTGATGAGGTCCTACTCAGGTGGGTCCATTTGAAAGAGCTAATCTGAATCACAGAATAATCTAAGTCAGTCAGCTATACCTATATTTGCAGCTGTGATCATGTTGTCATTGGGAGATTTATAATAAGAAAAGTGGACATACCATAAAGTCCTAAAACTCAAACCAAATTCATATAAAACCAATGCAGAAGACATTTGAAATGTACATGCCATGCTATACTCTCGTACTGTTAATTCCTCCTCCAAACCTTATGGACATTTCTATATTGTGATCTTCTAGGTTATGACATTGGGTAACCTGGTAGGTGGGGACGAACAAAGCTACATTTGCCTCCATTTCCAGTCTTGAACTGAGTCAAGTGCATTGGTTTAGCAGTCATGGGCCAAGCTCACATTCAGGTGGTCTACAGTCTGAATCTCAGCTGTCACACCAGCTAAAATGAGAGGGTTTTCATGATTCCTCAGTCCCTTCAAGCAAGTGTCACAACAGTACATCTATCAGGCCACAACTGCTTCCCTCCAAATCCTTTCCAGATTATCATACATTTACCAATTTACCTATCGAACATACATAGTCTACCTACAGACGATGCCGTAAAATCACACACACAAAAATAAAACGACAGGTTTTGAAAATGGCTGGTTATACATTAGATACATAGGAAAAGCAATGTGGGTCATGGGGCCCCAGATGGGCCAATCAAAGTCATACACCCTGAAAAGGACAATTACTCTAGGTCTGGACAAAGGAGAGTAACAGAGTCCTTTAATGGGTAAAGGAAAATGGAAAGCCAAGCCAATGCAGGGCCTGTTTTCTTAAAGATCCTTCCTGTGTTCCTTCAAGGTGTGAATGAGAGGTTTCTATGGCCTCTTCAGGGAGGAGCCAGAGTTCTCACTGTTCCTTCAAAAGCAGTCCCCTCCACCCCCACCACCACAGTTGTGACTGGCCACTTCTATCCTCCATAACTCATTTCCTTCTTCCCAACTCTAAGCTGCCTCTACAAGCTCATATTGCAAAGGGAATACACAGTTGTCAATCTGTTTGGAAATACCTTAATTTTCCTGTTAAGTGCACAAACACTGAGATCTCTTAAATGCATTGTATGACTCACTGAAGTTACTAAAACATTTCCGAAATTGGCAGTATTACAAACTTCAGACAATCCCACTGCTCTCAAATGTACCAGACCCTCAACTAAAAGTTACTTACCTTATAAATAATCACAACAAATGCAAAAGACATGCTTTTGTAAAAAAGAAAAAAGTTGAGACCCCCATTATTTACCCATAGGCATATTCTGAATCTGGAAAATACATGTAAACAGAGGCCATATGACACAGGAACAAAACAAGACAGTACACACTTATTTTCAAGGCTTAGACATCCTCTAAATTTCTTCCAACCAACTAACTACTCTGTATACAACTTTTAATCTGAGTCATCTCATTTCTGTTACAGAAGTCCAGTGTGTTCAGTCCAGTCCCTGTTATGGCAAGTTTGATTCCCACTGAATGTTGAAAACAGAACGAGTTGATGACATAGTAATCTATATTGCTTTCTAAAGATAATGCATACTCCAAGATGTTTAAGACACAGTTTATGGCCATTATCCTTACCACAACTTGTGCATTTAATAGGAGCTCCTATAGTTTCTGTGGTTATCACATTTTGGTAGTACTTCTAGTGTTCGTCCCCATTTCACAGCTTCATCATTCCACAAAACTCTTCTTAACAAATGCAGGAAATTAATAATTACAAATTTTTATTTCCATGTGCATCAGTTTCTGGCACACTGCGCGAAAAGGACATAATAATGTATCCTAATCAATAATTGGCTCAGTATTGATTAAGTATTTGCTGTTCCGAATAGTTGACATACATTTCAAACAATTTCAGGGGGCCTGTGATTCTCAGAACAATATTTCTATGTAACGTATTTCAGCATCCCATTGCATGAGTACTGACCTCTTGTATATATGTGTCACCATCATCTCGAATGCAACGTTTTATTTTTATGTTGTGTATATGATTTTACGAAGTGTTTCAGCCTCACATGGCCATCATCAGGTGTAGGCACTTGTCACACCGTTGCACTGCCACCGTAGTCTGTTGTATGTGAACACATTTTTAAACTTTTCATAAAATTCTAGTAACCTGCTGGTTCACACACAGGAACAGACCAACTCAACAAGGAATGATACCCACACACTGCCACAACAAACAAAACCCCCAAGCTTGACAACCAATGCAGTGCAAATGAATCAGTACACATTCTGGCAGAAGAGTTGGACACCCTCCTGTCAAGTCAGGCTAACCCATAATCCTCACATTTTGCTTCACAGAAACACTGGTCTACAGCACACTGTTTATCACCATTAGGCCATATTTTCAGTCAACACTTTGCTGACATGATCACTGCTAGAGTACTTAGGATCTGACTTTACGTTTTGCTTTTATGGTGCAATTTCGGCTACTATTCAATCACTCCTTTCTTTTATTGACACTACATGTTTCAGCCATGTTAGGTGGGTCTGTCACCATGGCATGGCACGTCCTCAGGTTGTGGTTGGAGGAGATGCCCTCCAGTTTTGGAGGGAAGCTGCAAATATATTGAATAAGCAGCAGTAGAGAGCCAACAAGGGGTGGCCCTCCAGCTTGGGGGTTGGGTTTGGGGCTAACAACTCACCATAAAAAATCAGTATCTTATGAAAATGAACACAAAGCCTCGGACCTGGACTGATTCCTTGGATAAACGACCTAAGCTAATGAAAATGGATATGAGATTTGGCACTTGGAATGTATGAAGTTTGTATAGGGGAGGTTCGCTCAGGGCAGTGGCAGAAGAAATCTTAAAATATAAGCTAGATTTAATGGGAGTACATGAGGTCAGATGGGATGGAGGTGGCATCGCACCAGCAGGAGACTATACATTTTTCTATGGAAAGGGGAATGAAAATCATGAATTAGGTACAGGTTTTTTCGTACATAAGAGAATCGTATCAGCAGTTAAGAGGGTAGAATTCATTAGTGATAGGATATCATATATAATACTAAAGGTTGCTGATGTGATGTGTGTGTGTGTGTTACGAATGTTCATGCCCCAACAGAAGATAAAATTGATGACATAAAGGATAAACTAGAACATGTATTTGATAAATTCCCGAAGTACCCTATGAAAATTTTGTTAGGAGATTTCAATGCCAAAGTAGGGAGGGAAGACATTTTCAAACCAACAATTGGGAATGAGAGTTTGCATGATATTAGTAATGATAATGGAGTTAGAGTTGTAAACTTTGCCACATTAAAAAATCGTAGTGTCAAAAGTAAAATGTTCCCACATCGTAACATCCATAAATTTGTAATATTTGAGGCTTTCATGGCGGTAACTATGAAGAAAGCAGTCTTCTGGGATTTGGCACCTATACACGGTGCCAAATCCCAGAAGACTGCTTTCTTCATCCATAAATTTACTTGAAGATCTCCCGATGGGAAGATACACAGTCAAATAGACCATATTTTGATAGACAGGAGATGGCAGTCAAGTATACTTGATGTCCGATCATTCAGGGTAGTAGATTGTGATACTGACCACTACCTGGTGGTGGAAAAGGTTAGGGAAAGACTGGCAATGAGCAAACAAACAACACATAGCATTCATATGGAGAAGTTTAATCTCAAGAAATTCAATGAGGTAGGGGGTAAAGAGCACTATTGTGTTGCAATCTCAAATAGGTTCGCGGCTTTGGAAAACTTGAAAACTGAGGTGGATGTTAATAAAGCTTGGCAAACTATTAGAGAGAATATAAAAATGTCTGCCAAAGAGAGTCTAGGTTATTATGAACCGAAGAAGCATAAGCCATGGTTCGATGAAGGATGCTCAAAATTATCAGACCAAAGGAAGCAGGCCAAATTGCAGTGGTTACAGGATCCAAGCGAGCTACATGGGGATAATCTGAACAATATAAGAAGTGAAACCAGCAGGCAGTTCAGGAACAAAAAGAGGGAATATCTGAAAGACAAAATTGATGAGCTTGCAATAAACAGTAAGAACAAGAACATAAAGAGACCTGTATAGAAGAATAAAGGACTTTAAGAGGGGTTTCCAGCCTAGCAGTAACTTAGTGAAGGATGAGAATGGTGATCTGCTTGCAGATTCCCGCAACATTTTGAATGGGTGAGGAACTACTTCTCTGTTATTGAATGTACATAGGATCAGCGCTCTAGGCAGACAGAAATCCATACAGCTAAGCTGTTAGTACCTGATCCTAGCCCTTTTGAGGCTGAAAGTGCTATTGCAAAATTGAAACGGTATAAATCTCCAGGTAGTGATCGAATTCTGGCAGAACTTACTCAAGCAGGAGGCGAAACACTGTATTACATTCTAAGATCCACAATCTAATTACTTCTATTTGGCATATGAAAAATTGCTTGATCAGTGGAAGGAGTCTATTATTGTACCAGAACACAAGAAGGGTGATAAAACTGACTGTAGTAATTATAGGGGGATATCCCTGGTATCAACTTCATACAAAATTTAATCCAATATTCTTATCTCAATGTTAAGTCCATATATAAATGAAATTATTTGGGATCATCAGTGTGAGTTTCGACATAACAGATCAACTACAGATAATATCTTTTGCATTCATCAGATATTGGAGAAAAGATGGGAGTACGATGAGACAGTACATCAGCTATTCATAGACTTCAAGAAAAGCCTATGATTCAGTTAGGAGGAAAGTACTGTACAATATTCTGATAGAGTTTTGGATACCCATGAAACCAGTTAGATTGATTAAAATGTGTTTGAACGAAACTTATAAGTAAAGTCTGTATAGGTAAACATTTGTGTGATGAATTTCCTACCCAGAATGGTCTAAGACATGGAGATGCTTTATTGCCACTCCTTTTCAACTTTGCTTTAGAATATGCCATTAGAAAGATCCAGGGAAACCAGGTGGGACTGGAATTAACGAGACACATCAGCTGTTGGCCTATGCCGATGATGTGAATCCACTGGGTGATAATATAGAAACCATAAAGAGAAACACACAAACTTTAATTGACGCAAGTAAATAGGTTGGTCTAGAAGTAAACACAGAGAAAACTAAGTATATGTTGCTGTCTCGTCACCAAAATGCAGGGCAAAATCATGACATAAAAATAGGAAACAGATGTTTTGAAAATGTGGCACAGTTCAGATATTTGGGAACAACGATAACAGGTCGAAACCTGATTCAGGAGGAAATTAAGAGGAGATTGAACTCGTGTAATGCTTGCTACCATTCAGTCCAGAACCTTTCGTCTTGTCTGTTGTCCAAAAACATAAGAATTAGAATATACAAAACTGTAATTTTGCCTGTGGTTCTGTATGGGTGTGAAACTTGGTCTCTGATATTAAGGGAGGAACATAGACTGAGGGTGTTTGAGAACAGGGTGTCGAGGAGAATATTTGGACCAAAGAGAGATGAAGTCACAGGAGGTTGGAGAAAACTGCATAATGAGGAGCTTCATAACTTGTACTCTTCTCCTAGTATAATTAGAATGATCAAATCAAGGAGGATGAGGTGGGCAGGTAATGTAACACGAATGGGGGAGACGAGGAATGTGTATAGGATATTGATGGGAAAGCCAGAAGGAAAGAGACAACGGGGAAGACCAAGGCGTAGGTGGGTGGACAATATTAAAATGGATCTTAGAGAGATAGAGTGGGATGGTATGAATTGGATAGATCTGGCTCAGGATAGGGACCAGTGGAGGGCTCTTGTGAACACAGTAAAGAAGAGACTGAATTCGGGTAATGCTTGCTACCATTCAGTTCAGAATCTTGTCTTCTCCTCTGCTGTCTAAAAGCACAAAATTTAGGATATATAAAATTATAATTTTGCCTGTGGTTCTGTCTGTGTGAAACTTGGTCTCTGTCATAAGGGAGGAACACAGACTGAGTGTTTTTGAAAACTGGGTGTTGAAGATAATTTTGGACCAAAGAGAGATGAAGTGACAGAAGGTTGGAGAGAACTGCATAATTGGGAGCTTCATAACTTGTCCTCTTCTCCAAGTATAATTCGAACGATCAAGCCAAGGAGGATGAGATGGGAAGGACATGTAGCAAGATTGGGGGAGAAGAGGAATGCTTATAGGATATTGATGAGAAAGCCAGAAGGAATCCTTGGAAAAGAACAGGTAGTACGCCTCTAGGCTATTTTGGAAGTAAAGCCTTAAGTTGGGAGCAGTGTTACATGTACACCCATTGCTAACAACAAGTTGCTAAACTAGTTACAGCGAAGGCAAGATTCTTGGTAAACAGTCCATTGCTATGTTATGCAACAATATAGGAGGCTGTGTTTTCTGTAGATCCGGTTGACGCGCCAATAGACTGGTTGGATAGCGACCACATGATATGTGTTTACTGTAGGTCCGTGTCTGTGCCGAAGTTTTATATGGGAGAGTGAAGCTCGTTTGAAGTTAATCGCAGCTGAGAGTTCCCAAGTCAAGGACACGAAGCTGTTATGGAAAGGAGTTGTGAGGATTCAGCTGTGAAATATTAAAGACTTTATGCGTTCTGTAGTACTGTGACATCTGGAGTGTGATAGTGCTGGTTCCTATGTATAACTGCGTTACCAGGAGAGGACTACTGTATATGTATAACAGCAAAGTATAAAGTGTAAATCAGTGAAAGCACTCTGCTAATTGTAATTAAGATGAATTGTAACTGAAATGCTAAGGAATCCAATCATCCAACTAGAACCCCTTATTTTTGTCACATGTACTACCCTACACGTGACAATATAATATATAGGTTAAAATATGTCTTTCAACAAGGCAATTACAGCAACATTTAAACTAATTATCAACTCATAATCGGTTCTTGCCTTCTCATCTCGATCAACGGCACACATCCACAGCAGTTGTTACAGCGTCATTTGCATGAGAATCAAACCCACCAAGTGCTTCTTTCTATCAATTGTATTGACTTTGAGAGTTCACATATGAACGATTCATACATAATAAGGAACTCCCCTTCCAACTAGACTATATTTTCCATTACTTAATTTAACTTAGTGCAAAACAAAGAACTGCCAACATCTAACACGATTAAGCTTTCAAACACAGCCACATGAAATGTGAAGTCAGTCGGGTTTTAATGTGAGCAGACGTTTAGGTCTGTACTAAGCCATAAATAAATATTTCTAAACCATTCTGATACCCACAGCTACATTAAAGTAAGCTTACATTGAAAATAATGACGATAATGACTGCAGGAACAACAATAGAAATAGGCTAATAATAACTGCATGAACTATAGGATGACAGGCTATAGATTTAGTGCATTTAAGTGGGCCAATTTTCATAAAAGTCTGCAACATGATAATTCTGGAATTGTACCTACCGTATTGTTATTCCCTTGGCGTGAGATGTTCACGCTTTCCTGTGAACAGAAATAAAGGTATGTTAATATCCTTGAGTTACTGCAAGATTTACAAGATAACTGTAATTATATATATATGTGTGTGGAGATCCTAAAGGAAACAGGTATCGATTGCCGTGAAAGAAGATTGATTACTAAATTGTACATGGATCAGAAAGTCAAAGTGCGACTGAACAGAGGGGAGACAAGAAGTGTGCAAGAGGAGTTCGACAAGGATGCTGTTTATCACCAATTCTGTTCAACTTGTACAGCGAATGCCTTACCAAGGAAGATCTGGATGGGCTCGGAGACTTCAAAGTAGGAGGCAAATTATTCAAACTGTGAAATATGCAGATGATCTTGTGTTAATGGCTAAGGAAGAAACTGTGCTACAGGGCATGATTGATAGACTAATCGAAATTGGAAGGTGCTATGGCATAGAAATGAATGTGGAAAAAACAAAGGTAATGAAAATTTCGAGACAACCAACCGCAGTCACAATAAAGATAGACCAGAAACAACTGGAGAATGTGAAATGTTTTTAATATTTGGGTAGCTTGTTAACAGATGACGGAAGGTGTACTTGTGAAATTAAATCTAGGATTGCCATGGCAAAAGCTCCATTTAGCAAGAAGAAAGAATCTTTTTACCAGCAAATTGGACTTAAATTTGAGGAAAAAAAACTAGTGAAATGCTATATTTGGACCATGGCTTTGTATGGGGCTGAAACGTGGACACTTAGGGCAGATCAGAAACACCTGGAAAGTTTCGAAATGTGGTGTTGGAGAAGAATGGAGAAGATCAGTTGGACCCGATTATGCGAGAAATGAAGAAGTGTTATTTAGATTCAGTGAGCAGAGTAATATCTTACTCGAAATAAGAAAATGGA